>NC_054486.1:114834900-114894900 GCF_017639515.1 Carcharodon carcharias
AGCAGTGTCAGAAAGTTGGGTCCAGCATGTCAGAAAGCTGGTCCAGCAGTGTCAGAAGTTGGGTCCAGCTTTGTCAGAAAGCTGGTCCAGCAGCACGTCAGAAAGCTGAGTCCAGCAAGTGTCAGAAAGCTGGACACAAAGTGTCAGAAAGCTGGGTCCAACAGCAGTGTCAAAAGCTGGCCAGCAGCAGTGTCAGAAAGCTGGTCCATATGTCAGAAAGCTGGGTCCAGAAGCCAGTGTCAGAAAGCTAGGTCCAGCAGTGTCAGAAAGCGGTGTCCAGCAGTGTCAGAAAAGATGTTCCAGCAGCAGTGTCAGAATGCTGGGTCCAGCAGTGTCAGAAAGCGGGTCCAGCAGCAGTGTCAGAAAGCTGGGTCCAGCAGTGTCAGAAAGTTGGGTCCAGCAGTGTCAGAAAGCTGGGCCAGCAGCAGTGTCAAAGCTGGGTCAGCAGTGTCAGAACCTGGGTCAAGCAGTGTCAGAAAGCTGGGTCCAACAGCAGTGTCAGAAAGCTGGGTACAGCCGTGTCAGAAAGCTGGGTCCAACAGCAGTGTCAGAAAGCTGGTTCCAGCAGTGTCAGAAAGCTGGGTCCAGCAGCATTTTCAGAAAGCTGGGTCCAGCAGTGTTAGAAAGCTTGGTCCAGCAGTTTTAGAAAGCTGGGTTTAGCTGTGTCAGAAAGCTGGGTCCAGCAGTGTCAGAAAGCTAGGTCCAGCAGTGTCAGAAAGCTGGATCCAACAGCAGTGTCAGAAAGCTGGGTCGAACAGCAGTGTCATAAAGCTGGGTCCAGCAGCAGTGTCAGAAAGCTGGGTCCAGTAGTGTCTAAAAGCGGGGTCCAGAAGCAGTGTCGGAAAGCTGGGTCCAGCAGTGTCTGAAAGATGGTTCCAGCAGCAGTATCAGAATGCTGGGTCCAGCAGTGTCAGAAAGCGGCTTCCAGCAGCAGTTTCAGAAAGCTGGGTCCAGCAGCAGTATACGAAAGCAGGGTCCAGCAGCAGTGTCAGAAAGCTGAGTCCAGCAGTGTCAGAAAGCTGGGTCCAGCAGTTCAGAAAGCTGGGTCTAGCAGCAGTGTCAGAAAACTGGGTCCAGCAGCATTGTCAGAAAGCTGGATCCAGCAGCATTGTCAGAAAGCTGGGCCCTGTAATGTCAGAAATCTGGGTCCAGCAGTGACAGGAAGTTGGGTCCAGCAGTGTCAGAAAGCTGGGTCCTGCAGCAGTGACAGAAAGCTGAGTCCAGCAGTGTCAGAAAGCTGGGTCCAGCAGTGTCAGAAAGTTGGGTCCAGCAGTGTCAGAAAGCTGGGCCAGCAGCAGTGACAGAACGCTGGGTCCAGCAGTGTCAGAACCTGGGTCAAGCAGTGTCAGAAAGCTGGGTCCAACAGCAGTGTCAGAAAGCTGGGTACAGCCGTGTCAGAAAGCTGGGTCCAACAGCAGTGTCAGAAAGCTGGTTCCAGCAGTGTCAGAAAGCTGGGTCCAGCAGCATTTTCAGAAAGCTGGGTCCAGCAGTGTTAGAAAGCTTGGTCCAGCAGTTTTTGAAAGCTGGGTCAAGCTGTGTCAGAAAGCTGGGTCCAGCAGTGTCAGAAAGCTAGGTCCTGCAGCAGTGTCAGAAAGCTGGGTCGAGCAGTGTCAGAAAGCGGGGTCCAGCAGCAGTGACAGAAAGCTGAGTCCAGCAGTGTCAGAAATCTGGGTCCAGAAGTGTCAGAAAGCTGGGTCGAACAGCTGTGTCATAAAGCTGGGTCCAGCAGCAGTGTCAGAAAGCTGGGTCCAGTAGTGTCTAAAAGCTGGGTCCAGAAGCAGTGTCGTAAAGCTGGGTCCAGCAGTGTCAGAAAGATGTATACAGCAGTGTCAGAAAGATGGTTCCAGCAGCAGTGTCAGAATGCTGGGTCCAGCAGTGTCAGAAAGCGGGTTCCAGCAGCAGTGTCAGAAAGCTGGGTCCAGCAGCAGTATAAGAAAGCAGGGTCCAGCAGCAGTGTCAGAAAGCTGGGTCCAGCAGTGTCAGAAAGCTGGGTCCAGCAGTGTCAGAAAGCTGGGTCCAGCAGCAGTGTCAGAAAGCTGGGCCCTGTAGTGTCAGAAATCTGGGTCCAGCAGTGTCAGAAAGTTGGGTCCAGCAGTGACAGAAAGCTGTGCCAGCAGCAGTGACAGGAAGCTGGGTCCAGCAGTGTCAGAAAGCTTGGCTCCAGCAGTGTCAGAAATTTGGGTCCAGCAGTGTCAGAAAGCTGGGTCCAGCAGTGTCAGAAAGCTGGGTCCAGCAGTGTCAGAAAGCTGGGTCCAGCAGTGTCAGAAAGCTGGGTCCAGCAGTGTCAGAAAGCTGGGTCCAACAGCAGTGTCAGAAAGCTGGGTCCAGCAGTGTCAGAAAGCTGGGTCCAGCAGCAGTGTCAGAAAGCTGGGTCCAGCAGTGTCAGAAAGCTGGGTCCAGCAGTGTCAGAAAGCTGGTTCCAGCAGTGTCAGAAAGCTGGCTCCAGCAGTGTCAGAAAGCTGGGTCCAGCAGTGTCAGAAAGCTGGTGCAACAGCAGAGTGTCAGAAAGCGGGGTCCAGCAGTGTCAGAAGCTGGGTCCAGCAGTGTCAGAAAGCTGGGGACTACAGCATTGTCAGAAAGCTGGGGTCCAGCAGTGGTCAGAAAGCTGGGGTCCCAGCAGCAGTGTCAGAAAGCTGGGGTACAGCAGTCAGTCTAGAAAGCATGGTCCAGCAGAGTGTCAGAATGCTGGGTCCAGCATGTCAGAAAGCGGGTCCAGCAGCAGTGTCAGAAAGCTGGGTCCAGCAAGTGTCAGAAAGTTGGGTCCAGCAGTGTCAGAAAGCGGGCCAGCAGCAGTGACAGAACGCTGGGGGTCCAGCAATGTCAGAACTGGGTCAAGCATGTCAGAAAGCTGGGTCCACCAGCAGAGTCAGAAAGCTGGGTCCAGGTGTGTCAGAAAGCTGGGTCCAACAGCAGTGTCAGAAAGCTGGTTCCAGCAGTGTCAGAAAGCTGGGTCCAGCAGTGTCAAAAATCCTGGTCCAGCAGTGTCAGAAAGCTTGGTCAAGCAGTGTCAGAAAGCTGGGTCCAGCAGTGTCAGAAAGCTGGGTCCAGCAGTGTCAGAAAGCTGGGTCCAGCAGTGTCAGAAAGCTGGTCCAGCAGCATGTCAGAAAGCTGGTCCAACAGCAGTCAGAAAGCTGGGTCTAGGAGCAGTGTCAGAAAGCTGGGTCCAGCAGTGTCTTAAAGCTGGCTCCAGCAGCAGTGTCAGAAAGCTGGGTCCAGCAGTGTCAGAAAGCTGGGTCCAGCAGCAGTGTCAGAAAGCTGGGTCCAGCAGTGTCAGAAAGCTGGGTCCAGCAGCAGTGTCAGAAAGCTGGTCCAGCAGCAGTGTCGAAAGCTGGGTCCAGCAGTGTCAGAAAGCTGGTCCAGCAGTGTCAGAAAGCTGGGTCCAGCAGCAGTGTCAGAAAGCTGGGTCCAGCAGTGTCAGAAAGCTGAGTCCAGCAGTGTCAGAAAGCTGGGTCCAGCAGTGTCAGAAAGCTGGGTCCTGTAGTGTCAGAAAGCTGGGTCCAGCAGTGTCAGAAAGCTGGGTCCTGCAGCAGTGACAGAAAGCTGAGTCCAGCAGTGTCAGAAAGCTGGGTCCAGCACTGTCAGAAAGCTGGGTCCAGCAGTGTCAGAAAGCTGGGCCAGCAGCAGTGACAGATAGCTGGGTCCAGCAGTGTCAGAACCTGGGTCAAGCAGTGTCAGAAAGCTGGGTCCAACAGCAGTGTCAGAAAGCTGGTTCCAGCAGTGTCAGAAAGCTGGGTCCAACAGCAGTGTCAGAAAGCTGGTTCCAGCAGTGTCAGAAAGCTGGGTCCAGCAGCATTTTCAGAAAGCTGGGTCCAGCAGTGTTAGAAAGCTTGGTCCAGCAGTTTTTGAAAGCTGGGTCAAGCTGTGTCAGAAAGCTGGGTCCAGCAGTGTCAGAAAGCCTGGTCCTGCAGCAGTGACAGAAAGCTGAGTCCAGCAGTGTCAGAAATCGGGGGTCCACAGCAGTGACAGAAAGCTGAGTCCAGCAGTGTCCAGAAATCTGGGTCCAGAAGTGTCAGAAAGCTGGTTCGAACAGCTGTGTCATAAAGCTGGGTCCAGCAGCAGTGTCAGAAAGCTGGTCCAGTAGTGTCTAAAAGCTGGGTCCAGAAGCAGTGTCGTAAAGCTGGGTCCAGCAGTGTCAGAAAGATGTATACAGCAGTGTCAGAAAGATGGTTCCAGCAGCAGTGTCAGAATGCTGGTCCAGCGTGTCAGAAAGCGGGTTCCAGCAGCAGTGTCAGAAAGCTGGGTCCAGCAGCAGTATAAGAAAGCAGGTCCAGCGCCGTGTCCAGAAAGCTGGGTCCAGCAGTGTCAGAAAGCTGGGTCTAGCATCAGTTGTCAGAAAACTGGGTCCAGCAGCAGTGTCTGAAAGCTGGGCCTTTATTGTCAGAAATCTGGGTCCAGCAGTGACAGAAAGTTGGGTCAGCATTGTCAGAAAGCTGTGTCCTGCAGCAATGACAGAAAGCTGAGTCCAGCAGTGTCAGACAGCTGGCTCCAGCAGTGTCAGAAATTTGGGTCCAGCAGTGTCAGAAAGCTGGGGAAGCAGCAGTGACAGAGACTCTGGGTCCAGCAGTGTCAGAACCTGGGTCAAGCAGTGGTCAGAAAGCTGGGTCCAGCAGTTGTCAGGAAAGCTGGGTCCAACAGCATTATCAGAAAGCTGGTCCAGCAGTGGTCAGAAGGCTGGTGGCAGCAGCAGGTGTCAGAAAACGGGGTCCAGCAGTGTTAGAAAGCTGGTCCAGCAGTGTTAGAAAGCGGGGTCAAGCAGGTCAGAAAGCTGGGTGGCAGCACTGTCAGAAAGGCATGGGTCTAGCAGTGTCAGCAGCCTGGGTGCAACAGCAGTGTCAGAAAGCGGGTCCAGCAGTGTCGAGAAGCTTGGTCAGCTGTGTCTGAATGCTGGGTCTAGCAGCATTGTCAGAAAGCTGGGTCCATCTGTGTCGAGAAAGCTGGGTCCAGCAGCAGTGTCAGAAAGCTTGGTACAGCAGCAGTATAAGAAAGCATGGTCCAGCAGCAGGGTCAGAAAGGTGGTGACAGCAGTGCTGAAAGCTGGTCCAGCAGCAGTGTCAGAAAGCTGGGTCCAGCAGCATGTCAGAAAGCTGGGTCCAGCAGTGTCAGAAAGCTGGGTCCAGCAGTGTCAGAAAGCTGGGTCCAGCAGTGTCAGAAAGCTGGTCCAGCAGTCAGAAACTGCAGAAAACTGGTCCAGCAGTGTCAGAAAGCTGGGTCCAGCAGTGTCAGAAAGCTGGGTCCAGCAGTGTCAGAAAGCTGGGTCAGGTGTCAGAAAGCTGGGTCCAGCAGTAGTGTCAGAAAGCAGGGTCCAGCAGTGTCAGAAAGCTGGTCCAGCAGTGTAAGAAAACTGGGTCCAGCAGTGTCAGAAAGATGAATCCAGCAGTGTCAGAAAGCTGAGTCCAGCAGCAGTGTCAGAAATTTGTGTCCTGTAGTGTCAGATAGCTGGGTCCAGCAGTGTCAGAAAGCTGGTCCAGCAGTGTCAGAAAGCGGGTCCAGCAGTGTCAGAAAGCTGGTCCAGCAGTGTCAGAAAGCTGGGTCCACAGCAGTGTCAGAAAGCTGGGTCCAGCAGTGTCAGAAAGCTGGGTCCAGCAGCAGTCAGAAAGCTGGGTCCGCAGCAGTGTCAGAAAGCTGGTCCAGCAGTGTCAGAAAGCTGGTCCAGCAGTGTCAGAAAGCTGGGCCAGAGCAGTGTCAGAAAGCTGGGTCCAGCAGTGTCAGAAAGCTGGGTCCAGCAGTGTCAGAAAGCTGGGTCCAGCAGTGTCAGAAAGCTGGGTCCAGCAGTGTCAGAAGGCTGGGTCAAGCAGTGTCAGAAAGCTGGGTCCAGCAGTGTCAGAAAGCTGGGTCCAGCAGTGTCAGAAAGCTGGGTCCAACAGCAGTGTCAGAAAGCTGGTCCAGCAGTGTCAGAACCCGGGTCCAGCAGCAGTGTCAGAAAGCTGGGTCCAGCAGCAGTGTCAGAAAGCTGAGTCCAGCAGTGTCAGAAAGCTGGGTCAGCAGTGTCAGAAAGCTGGGTCCAGCAGTGTCAGAAAGCTGGGTCCAGCAGTGTCAGAAAGCTGGTCCAACAGCAGTGTCAGAAAAGCTGGGTCGAACAGCAGTGTCAGAAAGCTGGTCCAGCAGCATGTCAGAAAGCTGGGTCCAGTAGTGTCTAAAAGCTGGGTCCAGCAGTGTCGGAAAGCTGGGTCCAGCAGTGTCTGAAAGATGGGTCCAGCAGCAGTGTCAGAATGCTGGGTCCAGCAGTGTCAGAAAGCTGGGTCCAGCAGTGTCAGAAAGTTGGGTCCAGCAGTGTCAGAAAGCTGGGCCAGCAGCAGTGACAGAACGCTGGGTCCAGCAGTGTCAGAACCTGGGTCAACAGTGTCAGAAAGCTGGGTCCAACAGCAGTGTCAGAAAGCTGGGGCCAGCAGTGTCAGAAAGCTGGGTCCAACAGCAGTGTCAGAAAGCGGTTCCAGCAGTGTCAGAAAGCTGGGTCCAGCAGCATTTTCAGAAAGCTGGTCCAGCAGTGTTAGAAAGCTTGGTCCAGCATTTTTGAAAGCTGGGTCAAGCTGTGTCAGAAAGCTGGGTCCAGCAGTGTCAGAAAGCTAGGTCCTGCAGCAGTGTCAGAAAGCTGGGTCGAGCAGTGTCAGAAAGCGGGGTCCAGCAGCAGTGACAGAAAGCTGAGTCCAGCAGTGTCAGAAATCTGGGTCCAGAAGTGTCAGAAAGCTGGGTCGAACAGCTGTGTCATAAAGCTGGGTCCAGCAGCAGTGTCAGAAAGCTGGGTCCAGTAGTGTCTAAAAGCTGGGTCCAGAAGCAGTGTCGTAAAGCTGGGTCCAGCAGTGTCAGAAAGATGTATACAGCAGTGTCAGAAAGATGGTTCCAGCAGCAGTGTCAGAATGCTGGGTCCAGCAGTGTCAGAAAGCGGGTTCCAGCAGCAGTGTCAGAAAGCTGGGTCCAGCAGCAGTATAAGAAAGCAGGGTCCAGCAGCCGTGTCAGAAAGCTGGGTCCAGCAGTGTCAGAAAGCTGGGTCTAGCATCAGTGTCAGAAAACTGGGTCCAGCAGCAGTGTCAGAAAGCTGGGCCCTTTATTGTCAGAAATCTGGGTCCAGCAGTGACAGAAAGTTGGGTCCAGCAGTGTCAGAAAGCTGTGTCCTGCAGCAATGACAGAAAGCTGAGTCCAGCAGTGTCAGACAGCTGGCTCCAGCAGTGTCAGAAATTTGGGTCCAGCAGTGTCAGAAAGCTGGGGAAGCAGCAGTGACAGAAAGCTGGGTCCAGCAGTGTCAGAACCTGGGTCAAGCAGTGTCAGAAAGCTGGGTCCAGCAGTGTCAGAAAGCTGGGTCCAACAGCATTATCAGAAAGCTGGTTCCAGCAGTGTCAGAAAGCTGGGTGCAGCAGCAGTGTCAGAAAACGGGGTCCAGCAGTGTTAGAAAGCTGGGTCCAGCAGTGTTAGAAAGCTGGGTCAAGCAGTGTCAGAAAGCTGGGTGCAGCACTGTCAGAAAGCTGGGTCTAGCAGTGTCAGCAGCCTGGGTGCAACAGCAGTGTCAGAAAGCGGGGTCCAGCAGTGTCAGAAAGCTGGGTCCAGCAGTGTCTGAAAGCTGGGTCTAGCAGCATTGTCAGAAAGCTGGGTCCAGCAGTGTCAGAAAGCTGGGTCCAGCAGCAGTGTCAGAAAACAGGGTACAGCAGCAGTATAAGAAAGCATGGTCCAGCAGCAGTGTCAGAAAGGTGGTTACAGCAGTGTCAGAAAGCTGGGGTCTAGCAGCAGTGTCAGAAAGCTGGGTCCAGCAGCAGTGTCAGAAAGCTGGGTCCTGTAGTGTCAGAAATCTGGGTCCAGCAGTGTCCGAAAGTTGGGTCTAGCAGTGTCAGAAAGCTGGGTCCAGCAGTGTCAAAAACCTGGGTGCAGCAGTGTCAGAAAGCTGGGTCCAGCAGTGTCAGAAAGCGGGGTCCAGCAGTGACAGAAAGCTGGGTCCGACAGCAGTGTCAGAAAGCTGGGTCCAGCAGTGTCAGAAAGCTTGGTCCGGCAGCAGTGTCGGAAAGCTGGGTGCAGCAGTTTCAGAAAGCAGGGTCCAGCGTTGTCAGAAAGCTCAGCCAGCAGCAGTGACAGAAAGCTGGGTCCAGCTGTGTCAGAAAGCTGGCTGCAGCAGTGTCAGAAAGCTTGGTCCAGCAGTGCCAGAAATCTGGGTCCAGCAGTGTCAGAAAGCTGAGTCCAGTAGTGTTAGAAAGCTGGGTCCAGCAGCAGTGTCAGAAAGCTGGGTCTAGGAGCAGTCTCAGAAAGCTGGGTCCAGCAGTGTCAGAAAGCTGGGTCCAGCAGCAGTGTCAGAAAGCTGGGTCCTGTAGTGTCAGAAAGCTTGGTCTAGCAGTGTCAGAAAGTTGGGTCCAGCAGTGTCAGAAAGCTGGGTCCAGCAGTGTCAGAAGGTTGGGTCCAGCTTTGTCAGAAAGCTGGGTCCAGCAGCAGTGACAGAAAGCTGAGTCCAGCAGTGTCAGAAAGCTGGGTCCAACAGCAGTGTCATAAAGCTGGGTCCAGCAGCAGTGTCAGAAAGCTGGGTCCAGTAGTGTCTAAAAGCTGGGTCCAGAAGCAATGTTGTAAAGCTGGGTCCAGCAGTGTCTGAAAGCGGGGTCCAGCAGTGTCAGAAAGCTGGGTCCAGCAGCAGTGTCAGAAAGCTGGGTCCAGCAGTGTCAGAAAGCTGGGTCCAGCAGCAGTGTCAGAAAGCTGGGTCCAGCAGTATCAAAAAGCTGGGTCCAGCAGTCTCGGAAAGCTGTGCCAGCAGCAGTGACAGGAAGCTGGGTCCAGCAGTGTCAGGAACTGGGTCCAACAGCAGTGTCAGAAAGCTGGGTCCAACAGCAGTGTCAGAAAGCTGGGTCCAGCAGTGTCAGAAAGCTGGGTCCAGCAGCAGTGTCAGAAAGCTGGGTCCAGCAGTGTCAGAAAGCTGGGTCCAGCAGTGTCAGAAAGCTGGGTCCAGCAGTGTCAGAAAGCTGGGTCCAGCAGTGTCAGAAAGCTGGGTCCAGCAGTGTCAGAAAGCTGGGTCCAGCAGTGTCAGAAAGCTGGGTCCAGCAGCAGTGTCAGAAAGCTGGTCCAGCAGTGTCAGAAAGCTGGGTCCAGCAGCAGTGTCAGAAAGCTGGGTCCAGCAGTGTCAGAATGCTGGGCCAGCAGCAGTGTCAGAAAGCTGGGTAGCAGCAGCAGTCAGTGCTGGGCTTGCAGTGAGTGTCAGCAGTTGCTGGGTCAGCAGTGTCAGAAAGCTGGGTCCAGCAGCAGTGTCAAAAATCCTGGTCCAGCAGTGTCAGAAAGCTGGGTCCAGCAGTGTCAGAAAGCTGGGTCCAGCAGCAGTGTCAGAAAGCTGGGTCCAGCAGCAGTGTCAGAAAGCTGGGTCCAGCAGTGTCAGAAAGCTGGGTCCAGCAGCAGTGTCAGAAAGCTGGGTCCAGCAGCAGTGTCAGAAAGCTGGGTCCAGCAGCAGTGTCAGAAAGCTGGGTCCAGCAGTGTCAGAAAGCTGGGTCCAGCAGTGTCAGAAAGCTGGGTCCAGCAGTGTCAGAAAGCTGGGTCCAGCAGTGTCAGAAAGCTGGGTCCAGCAGTGTCAGAAAGCTGGGTCCAGCAGTGTCAGCAGGCTGGGTCCAACAGCAGTGTCAGAAAGCTGGGTCCAGCAGTGTCAGAAAGCTGGGACCAGCAGTGTCAGAAAGCTGGGCCAGCAGCAGTGACAGAAAGCTGGGTCCAGCAGTGTCAGAAAGCTGGGTCCAGCAGTGTCAGAAAGCTGGTCCAGCAGTGTCAGAAAGCTGGGCACAGCAGCAGTGTCAGAAAGCTGGGTCCAGCAGTGTCAGAAAGCTGGGTCTAGCAGCAGTGTCAGAAAGCTGGGTCCAGCAGCAGTGTCAGAAAGCTGGGTCCAGCAGTGTCAGAAAGCTGGGTCCAGCAGTGTCAGAATTCTGGGTCCAGCAGTGTCAGAAAGTTGGGTCCAGCAGTGTCAGAAAGCTGGGCCAGCAGTGTCAGAAAGGTCCAGCAGTGTCAGAAAGCTGGGTCCAACAGCAGTGTCAGAAAGCTGGGTCCAGCAGTGTCGGAACGCTGGGTGCAAGAGCAGTGTCAGAAAGCTAGGCCCAGCAGCAGTGTCAGAAAGCTTGGTCCAGCAGTGTTAGAAAGCTGGGTCCAGCAGTGTTAGAAAGCTGGGTCCAGCAGCAGTGTCAGGAACTGGGTCCAGCAGTGTCAGAAAGCTGGGTCCAGCAGCAGTGACAGAAAGCTGAGTCCAGCAGTGTCAGAAAGCTGGGTCCAGCAGTGTCCGAAAGTTGGGTCCAGCATTGTCAGAAAGCTGGGCCAGCAGCAGTGACAGAACGCTGGGTCCAGCAGTGTCAGAACCTGGGTCAAGCAGTGTCAGAATGCTGGGTCCAACAGCAGTGTCAGAAAGCTGGGTACAGCAGTGTCAGAAAGCTGGGTCCAACAGCAGTGTCAGAAAGCTGGTTCCAGCAGTGTCAGAAAGCTGGGTCCAGCTGCATTTTCAGAAAGCTGGGTCCAGCAGTGTTAGAAAGCTTGGTCCAGCAGTTTTTGAAAGCTGGTTCAAGCTGTGTCAGAAAGCTGGGTCCAGCAGTGTCAGAAAGCTAGGTCCAGCAGTGTCAGAAAGCTGGATCCAACAGCAGTGTCAGAAAGCTGGGTCCAGCAGTGTCAGAAAGCTGGGTCCAGCAGCAGTGTCAGAAAGCTGGGTCCAGCAGTGTCAGAAAGCTGGGTCCAGCAGTGTCAGAAAGCTGGGTCCAGCAGTGTCAGAAAGCTGGGTCCAGCAGCAGTGTCAGAAAGCTGGTCCAGCAGTGTCAAAAGCTGGGTCCAGCAGCAGTGTCAGAAAGCTGGGTCCAGCAGTGTCAGAAAGCTGAGTCCAGCAGTGTCAGAAAGCTGGGTCCAGCAGTGTCAGAAAGCTGGTCCAGCAGTGTCAGAAAGCTGGGTCCAGCAGCAGTGTCAGAAAGCTGTCCACAGCAGTGTAAAAAGCTGGGTCCAGCAGCAGTGTCAGAAAGCGGGGTCCAGCAGTGTCAGAAAGCTGGATCCAGCAGTGTCAGCAGGCTGGGTCCAACATCAGTGTCAGAAAGCTGGGTCCAGCAGTGTCAGAAAGCTGGGTCCAGCAGTGTCAGAAAGCTGGGTCCAGCAGTGTCAGAAAGCTGGGTCCTGCAGCAATGACAGAAAGCTGAGTCCAGCAGTGTCAGACAGCTGGCTCCAGCAGTGTCAGAAATTTGGGTCCAGCAGTGTCAGAAAGCTGGGGAAGCAGCAGTGACAGAAAGCTGGGTCCAGCAGTGTCAGAACCTGGTCAAGCAGTGTCAGAAAGTTGGGTCCAGCAGTGTCAGAAAGCTGGGTCCAACAGCATTATCAGAAAGCTGGTTCCAGCAGTGTCAGAAAGCTGGGTGCAGCAGCAGTGTCAGAAAACGGGGTCCAGCAGTGTTAGAAAGCTGGGTCCAGCAGTGTCAGAAAGCTGGGTCAAGCAGTGTCAGAAAGCTGGGTGCAGCACTGTCAGAAAGCTGGGTCTAGCAGTGTCAGCAGCCTTGGTCCAACAGCAGTGTCAGAAAGCGGGGTCCAGCAGTGTCAGAAAGCTGGGTCCAGCAGTGTCAGAAAGCTGGGTCTAGCAGCATTGTCAGAAAGCTGGATCCAGCAGTGTCAGAAAGCTGGGTCCAGCAGCAGTGTCAGAAAGCTGGGTACAGCAGCAGTATAAGAAAGCAGGGTACAGCAGCAGTGTCAGAAAGGTGGTTACAGCAGTGTCAGAAAGCTGGGTCTAGCAGCAGTGTCAGAAAGCTGGGTCCAGCAGCAGTGTCAGAAAGCTGGGTCCTGTAGTGTCAGAAATCTGGGTCCAGCAGTGTCCGAAAGTTGGGTCTAGCAGTGTCAGAAAGTTGGGTCCAGCTGTGTCAGAAACTGGTCCAGCAGTGTCAGAAAGTTGGGTCCAGCAGTGTCAGAAAGCTGGGCCAGCTGCAGTGACAGAATGCTGGGTCCAGCAGTGTCAGAACCCGTGTCCAGCAGTGTCAGAAAGCTGGACCAGCAGCAGTGACAGAAAGGTCGGTCCAGCAGTGTCAGAAAGCTGGGTCAAGCAGTGTCAGAAAGCTGGGTGCAGCACTGTCAGAAAGCTGGGTCTAGCAGTGTCAGCAGCCTGGGTCCAACAGCAGTGTCAGAAAGCGGGGTCCAGCAGTGTCAGAAAGCTGGGTCCAGCAGTGTCAGAAAGCTGGGTCCAGCAGCAGTGTCAGAAAGCTGGGTACAGCAGCAGTATAAGAAAGCAGGGTACAGCAGCAGTGTCAGAAAGGGTGCTTACAGCAGTGTCAGAAAGCTGGGTCTAGCAGCAGTGTCAGAAAGCTGGGTCCAGCAGCAGTGTCAGAAAGCTGGGTCCTGTAGTGTCAGAAATCTGGGTCCAGCAGTGTCCGAAAGTGGGTCTAGCAGTGTCAGAAAGTTGGGTCCAGCAGTGTCAGAAAGCTGGGCCAGCTGCAGTGACAGAATGCTGGGTCCAGCAGTGTCAGAACCCGTGTCCAGCAGTGTCAGAAAGCTGGACCAGCAGCATTGACAGAAAGGTTGGTCCAGCAGTGTCAGGAACTGGGTCCAGCAGTGTCAGAAAGCTGGGTCCAGCAGCAGTGTCAGAAAGCTGGGTCCAGCAGTGTCAAAAAGCTGGGTGCAGCAGTGTCAGAAAGCTGAGTCCAGTAGTGTCAGAAAGCTGGGACCAGCAGCAGTGTCAGAAAGCTGGGTCCAGGTGTGTCTTAAAGCTGGGGTCCGACAGCAGTGTCAGAAAGCTGGGTCCAGCAGTGTCAGAAAGCTGGGGTCCAGCAGCAGGGTCAGAAAGCTGGATCCGGGCAGCAGTGTCAGAAAGCTGTGTGCAGCAGTGTCAGAAAGCAGGTCCAGCGGTGTCAGAAAGCTCAGTCCAGCAGCAGTGACAGAAAGCTGGGTCCAGCTGTGTCCAGAAAGCTGGCTGCAGCAGTGTCAGAAAGCTTGGTCCAACAGTGTCAGAAATCTGGGTCCAGCAGTGTCAGAAAGCTGAGTCCAGTAGTGTTAGAAAGCTGGGTCCAGCAGCAGTGTCAGAAAGCTGGGTCTAGGAGCAGTGTCAGAAAGCTGAGTCCAGCAGTGTCAGAAAGCTGGGTCCAGCAGCAATGTCAGAAAGCTGGGTCCTGTAGTGTCAGAAAGCTGGGTCCAGCAGTGTCAGAAGGTTGGGTCCAGCAGTGTCAGAAAGCTGGGTCCAGCAGTGTCAGAAAGCTGGGTCCAGCAGTGTCAGAAAGCTGGGGAAGCAGCAGTGACAGAAAGCTGAGTCCAGCAGTGTCAGAAAGCTGGGTCCAGCAGCAGTGTCAGAAAGCTGGTCCAGCAGTGTCAGAAAGCTGGGTCCAGCAGTGTCAGAAAGCTGGGTCCAGCAGTGTCAGAAAGCTGGGTCCAGCAGTGTCAGAAAGCTGGGTCAAGCAGTGTCAGAAAGCTGGGTCCAGCAGTGTCAGAAAGCTGGGTCCAGCAGTGTCAGAAAGCTGGGTCCAGCAGCAGTGTCAGAAAGCTGGGTCCAGCAGTGTCAGAAAGCTGGGTCCAGCAGTGTCAGAAAGCTGGGTCCAGCAGTGTCAGAAAGCTGTGCCAGCAGTGACAGAAAGCTGGGTCCAGCAGTGTCAGAACGATGTGTCCAGCAGTGTCAGAAAGATGGTTCCAGCAGCAGTGTCAGAAAGCTGGGTACAGCAGCAGTGTCAGAAAGCTGGGTCCAGCAGTGTCAGAAAGCTGGGTCTAGCAGCAGTGTCAGACAGCTGGGTCCAGCAGCAGTGTCAGAAAGCTGGGCCCTGTAGTGTCAGAAATCTGGGTCCAGCAGTGACAGAAAGTTGGGTCCAGCAGTGTCAGAAAGCTGGGTCCTGCAGCAGTGATAGAAAGCTGAGTCCAGCAGTGTCAGACAGCTGGCTCCAGCAGTGTCAGAAAGCTGGGTCCAGCAGTGTCAGAAAGCTGGGGAAGCAGCAGTGACAGAAAGCTGGGTCCAGCAGTGTCAGAACCTGGGTCAAGCAGTGTCAGAAAGCTGGGTCCAGCAGTGTCAGAAAGCTGGGTCCAACAGCATTATCAGAAAGCTGGTTCCAGCAGTGTCAGAAAGCTGGGTGCAGCAGCAGTGTCAGAAAACGGGGTCCAGCAGTGTTAGAAAGCTGGGTCCAGCAGTGTTAGAAAGCTGGGTCAAGCAGTGTCAGAAAGCTGGGTGCAGCACTGTCAGAAAGCTGGGTCTAGCAGTGTCAGCAGCCTGGGTGCAACAGCAGTGTCAGAAAGCGGGGTCCAGCAGTGTCAGAAAGCTGGGTCCAGCAGTGTCTGAAAGCTGGGTCTAGCAGCATTGTCAGAAAGCTGGGTCCAGCAGTGTCAGAAAGCTGGGTCCAGCAGCAGTGTCAGAAAGCTGGGTACAGCAGCAGTATAAGAAAGCATGGTCCAGCAGCAGTGTCAGAAAGGTGGTTACAGCAGTGTCAGAAAGCTGGGTCTAGCAGCAGTGTCAGAAAGCTGGGTCCAGCAGCAGTGTCAGAAAGCTGGGTCCTGTAGTGTCAGAAATCTGGGTCCAGCAGTGTCCGAAAGTTGGGTCTAGCAGTGTCAGAAAGCTGGGTCCAGCAGTGTCAAAAAGCTGGGTGCAGCAGTGTCAGAAAGCTGGGTCCAGCAGTGTCAGAAAGCGGGGTCCAGCAGTGACAGAAAGCTGGGTCCGACAGCAGTGTCAGAAAGCTGGGTCCAGCAGTGTCAGAAAGCTGGGTCCAGCAGCAGGGTCAGAAAGCTTGGTCCGGCAGCAGTGTCGGAAAGCTGGGTGCAGCAGTTTCAGAAAGCAGGGTCCAGCGTTGTCAGAAAGCTCAGCCAGCAGCAGTGACAGAAAGCTGGGTCCAGCTGTGTCAGAAAGCTGGCTGCAGCAGTGTCAGAAAGCTTGGTCCAGCAGTGCCAGAAATCTGGGTCCAGCAGTGTCAGAAAGCTGAGTCCAGTAGTGTTAGAAAGCTGGGTCCAGCAGCAGTGTCAGAAAGCTGGGTCTAGGAGCAGTCTCAGAAAGCTGGGTCCAGCAGTGTCAGAAAGCTGGGTCCAGCAGCAGTGTCAGAAAGCTGGGTCCTGTAGTGTCAGAAAGCTTGGTCCAGCAGTGTCAGAAAGTTGGGTCCAGCAGTGTCAGAAAGCTGGGTCCAGCAGTGTCAGAAGGTTGGGTCCAGCTTTGTCAGAAAGCTGGGTCCAGCAGCAGCGACAGAAAGCTGAGTCTAGCAGTGTCAGAAATCTGGGACCAGAAGTGTCAGAAAGCTGGGTCCAACAGCAGTGTCATAAAGCTGGGTCCAGCAGCAGTGTCAGAAAGCTGGGTCCAGTAGTGTCTAAAAGCTGGGTCCAGAAGCAGTGTCGTAAAGCTGGGTCCAGCAGTGTCTGAAAGATGTGTCCAGCAGTGTCAGAAAGATGGTTCCAGCAGCAGTGTCAGAATGCTGGGTCCAGCAGTGTCAGAAAGCGGGTTCCAGCAGCAGTGTCAGAGAGCTGGGTCCAGCAGTGTCAGAAAGTTGGGTCCAGCAGTGTCAGAAAGCTGGGCCAGCAGCAGTGACAGAACGCTGGGTCCAGCAGTGTCAGAACCTGGGTCAAGCAGTGTCAGAAAGCTGGGTCCAACAGCAGTGTCAGAAAGCTGGGTACAGCCGTGTCAGAAAGCTGGGTCCAACAGCAGTGTCAGAAAGCTGGTTCCAGCAGTGTCAGAAAGCCGGGTCCAGCAGCATTTTCAGAAAGCTGAGTCCAGCAGTGTTAGAAAGCTTGGTCCAGCAGTTTTTGAAAGCTGGGTCAAGCTGTGTCAGAAAGCTGGGTCCAGCAGTGTCAGAAAGCTGGATCCAACAGCAGTGTCAGAAAACTGGGTCGAACAGCAGTGTCATAAAGCTGGGTCCAGCAGCAGTGTCAGAAAGCTGGGTCCAGTAGTGTCTAAAAGCGGGGTCCAGAAGCAGTGTCAGAAAGCTGGGTCCAGCAGTGTCTGAAAGATGGTTCCAGCAGCAGTATCAGAATGCTGGGTCCAGCAGTGTCAGAAAGCTGGGTCGAGCAGTTTCAGAAAGCTGGGTCCAGCAGCAGTATACGAAAGCAGGGTCCAGCAGCAGTGTCAGAAAGCTGGGTCCAGCAGTGTCAGAAAGCTGGGTCTAGCAGCAGTGTCAGAAAACTGGGTCCAGCAGCATTGTCAGAAAGCTGGATCCAGCAGCATTGTCAGAAAGCTGGGCCCTGTAATGTCAGAAATCTGGGTCCAGCAGTGACAGGAAGTTGGGTCCAGCAGTGTTAGAAAGCTGGGTCAAGCAGTGTCAGAAAGCTGGGTGCAGCACTGTCAGAAAGCTGGGTCTAGCAGTGTCAGCAGCCTGGGTCCAACAGCAGTGTCAGAAAGCGGGGTCCAGCAGTGTCAGAAAGCTGGGTCCAGCAGTGTCAGAAAGCTGGGTCTAGCAGCATTGTCAGAAAGCTGGGTCCAGCAGTGTCAGAAAGCTGGGTCCAACAGCAGTGTCAGAAAGCTGGGTACAGCAGCAGTATAAGAAAGCAGGGTCCAGCAGCAGTGTCAGAAAGGTGGTTACAGCAGTGTCAGAAAGCTGGGTCTAGCAGCAGTGTCAGAAAGCTGGGTCCAGCAGCAGTGTCAGAAAGCTGGGTCCTGTAGTGTCAGAAATCTGGGTCCAGCAGTGTCCGAAAGTTGGGTCTAGCAGTGTCAGAAAGTTGGGTCCAGCTGTGTCAGAAACTGGTCCAGCAGTGTCAGAAAGTTGGGTCCAGCAGTGTCAGAAAGCTGGGCCAGCTGCAGTGACAGAATGCTGGGTCCAGCAGTGTCAGAACCCGTGTCCAGCAGTGTCAGAAAGCTGGACCAGCAGCATTGACAGAAAGGTTGGTCCAGCAGTGTCAGGAACTGGGTCCAGCAGTGTCAGAAAGCTGGGTCCAGCAGCAGTGTCAGGAACTGGGTCCAGCAGTGTCAGAAAGCTGGGTCCAGCAGCAGTGACAGAAAGCTGAGTCCAGCAGTGTCAGAAAGCTGGGTCCAGCAGTGTCCGAAAGTTGGGTCCAGCATTGTCAGAAAGCTGGGCCAGCAGCAGTGACAGAACGCTGGGTCCAGCAGTGTCAGAACCTGGGTCAAGCAGTGTCAGAAAGCTGGGTCCAACAGCAGTGTCAGAAAGCTGGGTACAGCAGTGTCAGAAAGCTGGGTCCAACAGCAGTGTCAGAAAGCTGGTTCCAGCAGTGTCAGAAAGCTGGGTCCAGCAGCATTTTCAGAAAGCTGGGTCCAGCAGTGTTAGAAAGCTTGGTCCAGCAGTTTTTGAAAGCTGGGTCAAGCTGTGTCAGAAAGCTGGGTCCAGCAGTGTCAGAAAGCTAGGTCCTGCAGCAGTGTCAGAAAGCTGGGTCGAGCAGTGTCAGAAAGCGGGGTCCAGCAGCAGTGACAGAAAGCTGAGTCCAGCAGTGTCAGAAATCTGGGTCCAGAAGTGTCAGAAAGCTGGGTCCAACAGCTGTGTCATAAAGCTGGGTCCAGCAGCAGTGTCAGAAAGCTGGGTCCAGTAGTGTCTAAAAGCTGGGTCCAGAAGCAGTGTCGTAAAGCTGGGTCCAGCAGTGTCAGAAAGATGTATACAGCAGTGTCAGAAAGATGGTTCCAGCAGCAGTGTCAGAATGCTGGGTCCAGCAGTGTCAGAAAGCGGGTTCCAGCAGCAGTGTCAGAAAGCTGGGTCCAGCAGCAGTATAAGAAAGCAGGGTCCAGCAGCCGTGTCAGAAAGCTGGTTCCAGCAGTGTCAGAAAGCTGGGTCTAGCAGCAGTGTCAGAAAACTGGGTCCAGCAGCAGTGTCAGAAAGCTGGGCCCTTTATTGTCAGAAATCTGGGTCCAGCAGTGACAGAAAGTTGGGTCCAGCAGTGTCAGAAAGCTGTGTCCTGCAGCAATGACAGAAAGCTGAGTCCAGCAGTGTCAGACAGCTGGCTCCAGCAGTGTCAGAAATTTGGGTCCAGCAGTGTCAGAAAGCTGGGGAAGCAGCAGTGACAGAAAGCTGGGTCCAGCAGTGTCAGAACCTGGGTCAAGCAGTGTCAGAAAGCTGGGTCCAGCAGTGTCAGAAAGCTGGGTCCAACAGCATTATCAGAAAGCTGGTTCCAGCAGTGTCAGAAAGCTGGGTGCAGCAGCAGTGTCAGAAAACGGGGTCCAGCAGTGTTAGAAAGCTGGGTCCAGCAGTGTCAGAAAGCTGGGTCAAGCAGTGTCAGAAAGCTGGGTGCAGCACTGTCAGAAAGCTGGGTCTAGCAGTGTCAGCAGCCTTGGTCCAACAGCAGTGTCAGAAAGCGGGGTCCAGCAGTGTCAGAAAGCTGGGTCCAGCAGTGTCAGAAAGCTGGGTCTAGCAGCATTGTCAGAAAGCTGGATCCAGCAGTGTCAGAAAGCTGGGTCCAGCAGCAGTGTCAGAAAGCTGGGTACAGCAGCAGTATAAGAAAGCAGGGTCCAGCAGCAGTGTCAGAAAGGTGGTTACAGCAGTGTCAGAAAGCTTGGTCTTGCAGCAGTGTCAGAAAGCTGGGTCCAGCAGCAGTGTCAGAAAGCTGGGTCCTGTAGTGTCAGAAATCTGGGTCCAGCAGTGTCCGAAAGTTGGGTCTAGCAGTGTCAGAAAGTTGGGTCCAGCTGTGTCAGAAACTGGTCCAGCAGTGTCAGAAAGTTGGGTCCAGCAGTGTCAGAAAGCTGGGCCAGCTGCAGTGACAGAATGCTGGGTCCAGCAGTGTCAGAACCCGTGTCCAGCAGTGTCAGAAAGCTGGACCAGCAGCAGTGACAGAAAGGTCGGTCCAGCAGTGTCAGAAAGCTGGGTCAAGCAGTGTCAGAAAGCTGGGTGCAGCACTGTCAGAAAGCTGGGTCTAGCAGTGTCAGCAGCCTGGGTCCAACAGCAGTGTCAGAAAGCGGGGTCCAGCAGTGTCAGAAAGCTGGGTCCAGCAGTGTCAGAAAGCTGGGTCTAGCAGCATTGTCAGAAAGCTGGGTCCAGCAGTGTCAGAAAGCTGGGTCCAGCAGCAGTGTCAGAAAGCTGGGTACAGCAGCAGTATAAGAAAGCAGGGTCCAGCAGCAGTGTCAGAAAGGTGCTTACAGCAGTGTCAGAAAGCTGGGTCTAGCAGCAGTGTCAGAAAGCTGGGTCCAGCAGCAGTGTCAGAAAGCTGGGTCCTGTAGTGTCAGAAATCTGGGTCCAGCAGTGTCCGAAAGTTGGGTCTAGCAGTGTCAGAAAGTTGGGTCCAGCAGTGTCAGAAAGCTGGGCCAGCTGCAGTGACAGAATGCTGGGTCCAGCAGTGTCAGAACCCGTGTCCAGCAGTGTCAGAAAGCTGGACCAGCAGCATTGACAGAAAGGTTGGTCCAGCAGTGTCAGGAACTGGGTCCAGCAGTGTCAGAAAGCTGGGTCCAGCAGCAGTGTCAGAAAGCTGGGTCCAGCAGTGTCAAAAAGCTGGGTGCAGCAGTGTCAGAAAGCTGAGTCCAGCAGTGTCAGAAAGCAGGGTCCAGCAGTGTCAGAAAGCTGGGTCCAGGTGTGTCAGAAAGCTGGGTCCGACAGCAGTGTCAGAAAGCTGGGTCCAGCAGTGTCAGAAAGCTGGGTCCAGCAGCAGGGTCAGAAAGCTTGGTCCGGCAGCAGTGTCAGAAAGCTGTGTGCAGCAGTTTCAGAAAGCAGGGTCCAGCGTTGTCAGAAAGCTCAGCCAGCAGCAGTGACAGAAAGCTGGGTCCAGCTGTGTCAGAAAGCTGGCTGCAGCAGTGTCAGAAAGCTTGGTCCAACAGTGTCAGAAATCTGGGTCCAGCAGTGTCAGAAAGCTGAGTCCAGTAGTGTTAGAAAGCTGGGTCCAGCAGCAGTGTCAGAAAGCTGGGTCTAGGAGCAGTGTCAGAAAGCTGGGTCCAGCAGTGTCAGAAAGCTGGGTCCAGCAGCATTGTCAGAAAGCTGGGTCCTGTAGTGTCAGAAATCTGGGTCCAGCAGTGTCAGAAAGTTGGGCCAGCAGCAGTGTCAGAAAGCTGGGTCCAGCAGTGTCAGAAGGTTGGGTCCAGCTTTGTCAGAAAGCTTGGTCCGGCAGCAGTGTCAGAAAGCTGGGTGCAGCAGTGTCAGAAAGCTGAGTCCAACAGCAGTGTCAGAAAGCTGGTTCCAGCAGTGTCAGAAAGCTGGGTCCAGCAGCATTTTCAGAAAGCTGGGTCCAGCAGTGTTAGAAAGCTTGGTCCAGCAGTTTTAGAAAGCTGGGTCAAGCTGTGTCAGAAAGCTGGGTCCAGCAGTGTCAGAAAGCTAGGTCCAGCAGTGTCAGAAAGCTGGATCCAACAGCAGTGTCAGAAAGCTGGGTCGAGCAGTGTCAGAAAGCGGGGTCCAGCAGCAGTGACAGAAAGCTGAGTCCAGCAGTGTCAGAAAGCTGGGTCCAGAAGTGTCAGAAAGCTGGGTCCAACAGCTGTGTCATAAAGCTGGGTCCAGCAGCAGTGTCAGAAAGCTGGGTCCAGCAGCAGTATAAGAAAGCAGGGTCCAGCAGCCGTGTCAGAAAGCTGGGTCCAGCAGTGTCAGAAAGCTGGGTCTAGCAGCAGTGTCAGAAAACTGGGTCCAGCAGCAGTGTCAGAAAGCTGGGCCCTTTATTGTCAGAAATCTGGGTCCAGCAGTGACAGAAAGTTGGGTCCAGCAGTGTCAGAAAGCTGTGTCCTGCAGCAATGACAGAAAGCTGAGTCCAGCAGTGTCAGACAGCTGGCTCCAGCAGTGTCAGAAATTTGGGTCCAGCAGTGTCAGAAAGCTGGGGAAGCAGCAGTGACAGAAAGCTGGGTCCAGCAGTGTCAGAACCTGGGTCAAGCAGTGTCAGAAAGCTGGGTCCAGCAGTGTCAGAAAGCTGGGTCCAACAGCATTATCAGAAAGCTGGTTCCAGCAGTGTCAGAAAGCTGGGTGCAGCAGCAGTGTCAGAAAACGGGGTCCAGCAGTGTTAGAAAGCTGGGTCCAGCAGTGTTAGAAAGCTGGGTCAAGCAGTGTCAGAAAGCTGGGTGCAGCACTGTCAGAAAGCTGGGTCTAGCAGTGTCAGCAGCCTGGGTGCAACAGCAGTGTCAGAAAGCGGGGTCCAGCAGTGTCAGAAAGCTGGGTCCAGCATTGTCAGAAAGCTGGGTCTAGCAGCATTGTCAGAAAGCTGGGTCCAGCAGTGTCAGAAAGCTGGGTCCAGCAGCAGTGTCAGAAAGCTGGGTACAGCAGCAGTATAAGAAAGCAGGGTCCAGCAGCAGTGTCAGAAAGGTGGTTACAGCAGTGTCAGAAAGCTGGGTCTAGCAGCAGTGTCAGAAAGCTGGGTCCAGCAGCAGTGTCAGAAAGCTGGGTCCTGTAGTGTCAGAAATCTGGGTCCAGCAGTGTCCGAAAGTTGGGTCTAGCAGTGTCAGAAAGTTGGGTCCAGCTGTGTCAGAAACTGGTCCAGCAGTGTCAGAAAGTTGGGTCCAGCAGTGTCAGAAAGCTGGGCCAGCTGCAGTGACAGAATGCTGGGTCCAGCAGTGTCAGAACCCGTGTCCAGCAGTGTCAGAAAGCTGGACCAGCAGCAGTGACAGAAAGGTTGGTCCAGCAGTGTCAGGAACTGGGTCCAGCAGTGTCAGAAAGCTGGGTCCAGCAGCAGTGTCAGAAAGCTGGGTCCAGCAGTGTCAAAAAGCTGGGTGCAGCAGTGTCAGAAAGCTGGGTCCAGCAGTGTCAGAAAGCGGGGTCCAGCAGTGTCAGAAAGCTGGGTCCAGGTGTGTCAGAAAGCTGGGTCCGACAGCAGTGTCAGAAAGCTGTGTCCAGCAGTGTCAGAAAGCTGGGTCCAGCAGCAGGGTCAGAAAGCTTGGTCCGGCAGCAGTGTCAGAAAGCTGCGTGTAGCAGTTTCAGAAAGCAGGGTCCAGCGTTGTCAGAAAGCTCAGCCAGCAGCATTGACAGAAAGCTGGGTCCAGCTGTGTCAGAAAGCTGGCTGCAGCAGTGTCAGAAAGCTTGGTCCAGCAGTGTCAGAAATCTGGGTCCAGCAGTGTCAGAAAGCTGAGTCCAGTAGTGTTAGAAAGCTGGGTCCAGCAGCAGTGTCAGAAAGCTGGGTCTAGGACCAGTCTCAGAAAGCTGGGTCCAGCAGTGTCAGAAAGCTGGGTCCAGCAGCAGTGTCAGAAAGCTGGGTCCTGTAGTGTCAGAAAGCTTTGTCCAGCAGTGTCAGAAAGTTGGGTCCAGCAGTGTCAGAAAGCTGGGTCCAGCAGTGTCAGAAGGTTGGGTCCAGCTTTGTCAGAAAGCTGGGTCCAGCAGCAGCGACAGAAAGCTGAGTCTAGCAGTGTCAGAAATCTGGGTCCAGCTTTGTCAGAAAGCTGGGTCCAACAGCAGTGTCATAAAGCTGGGTCCAGCAGCAGTGTCAGAAAGATGTGTCCAGCAGTGTCTAAAAGCTGGGTCCAGAAGCAGTGTCGTAAAGCTGGGTCCAGCAGTGTCTGAAAGATGTGTCCAGCAGTGTCAGAAAGATGGTTCCAGCAGCAGTGTCAGAATGCTGGGTCCAGCAGTGTCAGAAAGCTGCGTCCAGCAGTGTCAGAACCTGTGTCAAGCAGTGTCAGAAAGCTGGGTCCAACAGCAGTGTCAGAAAGCTGGGTCCAGCAGTGTCAGAAAGCTGGGTCCAGCAGCAGTGTCAGAATGCTGGGTCCAGCAGTGTCAAAAACCTGGGTCCAGCAGTGTCAGAAAGCTGGGACCAGCAGTGTCAGAAAGCGGGTCCAGCAGTGTCAGAATGCTGGGTCCAGCAGCAGTGTCAGAAAGCTGGGTCCAACAGCAGTGTCAGAAAGCTGGGTCCAGCAGCAGGGTCAGAAAGCTTGGTCCAGCAGCAGTGTCAGAAAGCTGGGTGCAGCAGTGTCAGAAAGCTGGGTCCAGCGGTGTCAGAATGCTCGGCCAGCAGCAATGACAGAAAGCTTGGTCCAGCTGTGTCAGAAAGCTGGGTCCAACAGTATCAGAAAGCTTGGTCCAGCAGTGTCAGAACGCTGGGTCCAGCAGTGTCAGAAAGCTGAGTCCAGTAGTGTCAGAAAGCTGGGTCCAGCAGCAGTGTCAGAAAGCTGGGTCTAGGAGCAGTGTCAGAAAGC
This sequence comes from Carcharodon carcharias, assembly GCF_017639515.1. Classification (NCBI taxonomy): domain Eukaryota; kingdom Metazoa; phylum Chordata; class Chondrichthyes; order Lamniformes; family Lamnidae; genus Carcharodon; species Carcharodon carcharias. Next base: position 114,857,753 of record NC_054486.1, read on the forward strand.
TGAGTCCAGCAGTGTCAGAAAGCTGGGTCCAGCAGCAGTGTCAGAATGCTGGGTCCAGCAGTGTCAGAAAGCGGGTTCCAGCAGCAGTTTCAGAATGCTGGGTCCAGCATCAGTATAAGAAAGCAGGGTCCAGCAGTGTCAGAAAGCTGGGTCCAGCAGTGTCAGAAATTTGGGTCTAGCAGCAGTGTCAGAAAACTAGGTCCAGCAGCATTGTCAGAAAGCTGGATCCAACAGCATTGTCAGAAAGCTGGGGCCTTTAGTGTCGGAAATCTGGGTCCAGCAGTGACAGAAATGTGGGACCAGCAGTGTCAGAAAGCTGGGTCCAGCAGTGTCAGAAAGTTGGGTCCAGCAGTGTCAGAAAGCTGGGCCAGCAGCAGTGACAGAATGGTGGGTCCAGCAGTGTCATACAGCCGGGTCCAGCAGCAGTGTCTGAATGCTTGGTCCAGCAGCAGAGTCAGAAAGTTGGGTCCAGCAGTGTCAGTAATCTGGTTCCAGCAGTGTCCGAAAGCTGGGTCCAGCAGCAGTGTCAGAAAGCTGGGTCCAGCAGTGTCAGAAAGCTGGGTCCAGCAGCAGTGTCAGAAAGCTGGTTCCATCAGCAGTGTCAGAAAGTTGGGTCCAGCAGTGTCAGAAAGCTGTGTCCAGTGGTGTCAGAACGCTGGGTCCAGCAGCAGTGTCAGAAAGCTGGGTCCAGCAGCAGAGTCCGAAAGCTGGGTCCAGCAGTGTCAGAAACCTGAGTCCAGCAGTGTCAGAAAGCTGGGTCCAGCAGTGTCAGAAAGCTGGGTCCAGCAGTGTCATAAAGCTGGGTCCAGCAGCAGTGTCAGAAAGCTGGGTCCAGCAGCATCACAAAGCTGAGTCCAGCAGCAGTGTGAGAAAGATTGGTCCAGCACTGTCAGAAAGCTGGGTCCAGCAGTGTCAGAAAGCTGGGTCCAGCAGTGTGAGAAAGCTGGGTCCAGCAGCATCACAAAGCTGGGTCCAGCAGCAATGTCAGAAGGATGGGTTCAGCAGTGTCAGAAAGCTGGGTCCAGCAGTGTCATAAAGCTGGGTCCAGCAGTGTCAGAATGCTGGGTCCAGCAGCAGTGTGAGAAAGCTGGATCCAGCAGTGTCAGAAAGCTGGGTCCAGCAGTGTCAGAAAGCTGGGTCCCGCAGTGTCAGAAAGCTCGGTACAGCAGCAGTGTCAGAAAGCTCGGTCCAGCAGTGTCAGAAAGCTGGGTCCAGCAGTGTCATAAAGCCGGGTCCAGCAGTGTCAGAAAGCTGGGTCCAGCAGCAGTGTCAGAAAGCTGGGTGCAGCAGTGTCAGAAAGCTGGGTCCAGCAGTGTCAGAAAGCAGGGTCCAGCAGTGTCAGAAAGCTGGGTCCAGGTGTGTCAGAAAGCTGGGTCCGACAGCAGTGTCAGAAAGCTGGGTCCAGCAGTGTCAGAAAGCTGGGTCCAGCAGTGTCAGAAAGCTGGGTCCAGCAGCAGGGTCAGAAAGCTGGTTCCAGCAGTGTCAGAAAGCTGGGTCCAGGTGTGTCTTAAAGCTGGGTCCAACAGCAGTGTCAGAAAGCTGGGTCCAGCAGTGTCAGAAAGCTGGGTCCAGCAGCAGGGTCAGAAAGCTTGGTCCGGCAGCAGTGTCAGAAAGCTGGGTGCAGCAGTTTCAGAAAGCAGGGTCCAGCGTTGTCAGAAAGCTCAGCCAGCAGCAGTGACAGAAAGCTGGGTCCAGCTGTGTCAGAAAGCTGGCTGCAGCAGTGTCAGAAAGCTTGGTCCAACAGTGTCAGAAATCTGGGTCCAGCAGTGTCAGAAAGCTGAGTCCAGTAGTGTTAGAAAGCTGGGTCCAGCAGCAGTGTCAGAAAGCTGGGTCTAGGAGCAGTCTCAGAAAGCTGGGTCCAGCAGTGTCAGAAAGCTGGGTCCAGCAGCAGTGTCAGAAAGCTGGGTCCTGTAGTGTCAGAAAGCTTGGTCCAGCAGTGTCAGAAGGTTGGGTCCAGCAGTGTCAGAAAGCTGGGTCCAGCAGTGTCAGAAGGTTGGGTCCAGCTTTGTCAGAAAGCTTGGTCCGGCAGCAGTGTCAGAAAGCTGGGTGCAGCAGTGTCAGAAAGCTGAGTCCAACAGCAGTGTCAGAAAGCTGGTTCCAGCAGTGTCAGAAAGCTGGGTCCAGCAGCATTTTCAGAAAGCTGGGTCCAGCAGTGTTAGAAAGCTTGGTCCAGCAGTTTTAGAAAGCTGGGTCAAGCTGTGTCAGAAAGCTGGGTCCAGCAGTGTCAGAAAGCTAGGTCCAGCAGTGTCAGAAAGCTGGATCCAACAGCAGTGTCAGAAAGCTGGGTCGAGCAGTGTCAGAAAGCGGGGTCCAGCAGCAGTGACAGAAAGCTGAGTCCAGCAGTGTCAGAAAGCTGGGTCCAGAAGTGTCAGAAAGCTGGGTCCAACAGCTGTGTCATAAAGCTGGGTCCAGCAGCAGTGTCAGAAAGCTGGGTCCAGCAGCAGTATAAGAAAGCAGGGTCCAGCAGCCGTGTCAGAAAGCTGGGTCCAGCAGTGTCAGAAAGCTGGGTCTAGCAGCAGTGTCAGAAAACTGGGTCCAGCAGCAGTGTCAGAAAGCTGGGCCCTTTATTGTCAGAAATCTGGGTCCAGCAGTGACAGAAAGTTGGGTCCAGCAGTGTCAGAAAGCTGTGTCCTGCAGCAATGACAGAAAGCTGAGTCCAGCAGTGTCAGACAGCTGGCTCCAGCAGTGTCAGAAATTTGGGTCCAGCAGTGTCAGAAAGCTGGGGAAGCAGCAGTGACAGAAAGCTGGGTCCAGCAGTGTCAGAACCTGGGTCAAGCAGTGTCAGAAAGCTGGGTCCAGCAGTGTCAGAAAGCTGGGTCCAACAGCATTATCAGAAAGCTGGTTCCAGCAGTGTCAGAAAGCTGGGTGCAGCAGCAGTGTCAGAAAACAGGGTCCAGCAGTGTTAGAAAGCTGGGTCCAGCAGTGTTAGAAAGCTGGGTCAAGCAGTGTCAGAAGGCTGGGTGCAGCACTGTCAGAAAGCTGGGTCTAGCAGTGTCAGCAGCCTGGGTGCAACAGCAGTGTCAGAAAGCGGGGTCCAGCAGTGTCAGAAAGCTGGGTCCAGCATTGTCAGAAAGCTTGGTCTAGCAGCATTGTCAGAAAGCTGGGTCCAGCAGTGTCAGAAAGCTGGGTCCAGCAGCAGTGTCAGAAAGCTGGGTACAGCAGCAGTATAAGAAAGCAGGGTCCAGCAGCAGTGTCAGAAAGGTGGTTACAGCAGTGTCAGAAAGCTGGGTCTAGCAGCAGTGTCAGAAAGCTGGGTCCAGCAGCAGTGTCAGAAAGCTGGGTCCTGTAGTGTCAGAAATCTGGGTCCAGCAGTGTCCGAAAGTTGGGTCTAGCAGTGTCAGAAAGTTGGGTCCAGCAGTCTCAGAAACTGGGTCCAGCAGTGTCAGAAAGCTGGGTCCAGCAGTGTCAGAAAGCTGGGCCAGCAGCAGTGACAGAAAGCTGGGTCCAGCAGTGTCAGAACCCGGGTCCAGCAGTGTCAGAAAGCTGGACCAGCAGCAGTGACAGAAAGCTCAGTCCAGCAGTGTCAGGAACTGGGTCCAGCAGTGTCAGAAAGCTGGGTCCAGCAGCAGTGTCAGAAAGCTGGGTCCAGCAGTGTCAAAAAGCTGGGTGCAGCAGTGTCAGAAAGCTGGGTCCAGCAGTGTCAGAAAGCGGGGTCCAGCAGTGTCAGAAAGCTGGGTCCAGGTGTGTCAGAAAGCTGGGTCCGACAGCAGTGTCAGAAAGCTGTGTCCAGCAGTGTCAGAAAGCTGGGTCCAGCAGCAGGGTCAGAAAGCTTGGTCCGGCAGCAGTGTCAGAAAGCTGCGTGTAGCAGTTTCAGAAAGCAGGGTCCAGCGTTGTCAGAAAGCTCAGCCAGCAGCAGTGACAGAAAGCTGGGTCCAGCTGTGTCAGAAAGCTGGCTGCAGCAGTGTCAGAAAGCTTGGTCCAGCAGTGTCAGAAATCTTGGTCCAGCAGTGTCAGAAAGCTGAGTCCAGTAGTGTTAGAAAGCTGGGTCCAGCAGCAGTGTCAGAAAGCTGGGTCTAGGACCAGTCTCAGAAAGCTGGGTCCAGCAGTGTCAGAAAGCTGGGTCCAGCAGCAGTGTCAGAAAGCTGGGTCCTGTAGTGTCAGAAAGCTTGGTCCAGCAGTGTCAGAAAGTTGGGTCCAGCAGTGTCAGAAAGCTGGGTCCAGCAGTGTCAGAAGGTTGGGTCCAGCTTTGTCAGAAAGCTGGGTCCAGCAGCAGCGACAGAAAGCTGAGTCTAGCAGTGTCAGAAATCTGGGACCAGAAGTGTCAGAAAGCTGGGTCCAACAGCAGTGTCATAAAGCTGGGTCCAGCAGCAGTGTCAGAAAGCTGGGTCCAGTAGTGTCTAAAAGCTGGGTCCAGAAGCAGTGTCGTAAAGCTGGGTCCAGCAGTGTCTGAAAGATGTGTCCAGCAGTGTCAGAAAGATGGTTCCAGCAGCAGTGTCAGAATGCTGGGTCCAGCAGTGTCAGAAAGCTGTGTCCAGCAGTGTCAGAACCTGTGTCAAGCAGTGTCAGAAAGCTGGGTCCAACAGCAGTGTCAGAAAGCTGGGTCCAGCAGTGTCAGAAAGCTGGGTCCAGCAGCAGTGTCAGAAAGCTGGGTCCAGCAGTGTCAGAAAGCTGGGTCCAACAGCAGTGTCAGAAAGCTGGGTCCAGCAGTGTCAGAAAGCTGGGACCAGCAGTGTCAGAAAGCGGGTCCAGCAGTGTCAGAATGCTGGGTCCAGCAGCAGTGTCAGAAAGCTGGGTCCAACAGCAGTGTCAGAAAGCTGGGTCCAGCAGCAGGGTCAGAAAGCTTGGTCCAGCAGCAGTGTCAGAAAGCTGGGTGCAGCAGTGTCAGAAAGCTGGGTCCAGCGGTGTCAGAATGCTCGGCCAGCAGCAATGACAGAAAGCTTGGTCCAGCAGTGTCAGAACGCTGGGTCCAGCAGTGTCAGAAAGCTGAGTCCAGTAGTGTCAGAAAGCTGGGTCCAGCAGCAGTGTCAGAAAGCTGGGTCTAGGAGCAGTGTCAGAAAGCTGAGTCCAGCAGTGTCAGAAAGCTGGGTCCAGCAGCAGTGTCAGAATGCTGGGTCCAGCAGTGTCCGAAAGCGGGTTCCAGCACCAGTTTCAGAATGCTGGGTCCAGCATCAGTATATGAAAGCAGGGTCCAGCAGTGTCAGAAAGCTGGGTCCAGCAGTGTCAGTAATTTGGGTCTAGCAGCAGTGTCAGAAAACTCGGTCCAGCAGCATTGTCAGAAAGCTGGATCCAACAGCATTGTCAGAAAGCTGGGGCCTTTAGTGTCGGAAATCTGGGTCCAGCAGTGACAGAAATGTGGGACCAGCAGTGTCAGAAAGCTGGGTCCAGCAGTTTCAGAAAGTTGGGTCCAGCAGTGTCAGAAAGCTGGGCCAGCAGCAGTGACAGAATGGTGGGTCCAGCAGTCTCATAAAGCCGGGTTCAGCAGCAGTGTCTGAATGCTTGGTCCAGCAGCAGAGTCAGAAAGTTGGGTCCAGCAGTGTCAGTAATCTGGTTCCAGCAGTGTCCGAAAGCTGGGTCCAGCAGCAGTGTCAGAAAGCTGGGTGCAGCAGTGTCAGAAAGCTGGGTCCAGCAGCAGTGTCAGAAAGCTGGTTCCATCAGCAGTGTCAGAAAGTTGGGTCCAGCAGTGTCAGAAAGCTGTGTCCAGTGGTGTCAGAACGCTGGGTCCAGCAGCAGTGTCAGAAAGCTGGGTCCAGCAGCAGAGTCCGAAAGCTGGGTCCAGCAGTGTCAGAAAGCTGGGTCCAGCAGTGTCAGAAAGCTGACTCCAGCAGTGTCAGAAAGCTGGGTCCAGCAGTGTCATAAAGCTGGGTCCAGCAGCAGTGTCAGAAAGCTGGGTCCAGCAGTGTGAGAAAGCTGGGTCCAGCAGCATCACAAAGCTGGGTCCAGCAGCAATGTCAGAAGGATGGGTTCAGCAGTGTCAGAAAGCTGGGTCCAGCAGTGTCATAAAGCTGGGTCCAGCAGTGTCAGAATGCTGGGTCCAGCAGCAGTGTGAGAAAGCTGGATCCAGCAGTGTCAGAAAGCTGGGTCCAGCAGTGTCAGAAAGCTGGGTCCCGCAGTGTCAGAAAGCTCGGTACAGCAGCAGTGTCAGAAAGCTCGGTCCAGCAGTGTCAGAAAGCTGGGTCCAGCAGTGTCATAAAGCCGGGTCCAGCAGTGTCAGAAAGCTGGGTCCAGCAGCAGTGTCAGAAAGCTGGGTGCAGCAGTGTCAGAAAGCTGGGTCCAGCAGCATTGTCAGAAAGCTGGGTCCAGCAATGTCAGAAAGCTGGGTCCAGCTGTGTCAGAAAGCTGGTTCCAGCAGCATTGTCAGAAAGCTGGGTCCAGCAGTGTCATATAGCTGGTTCCAGCAGCATTGTCAGAAAGCTGGTTCCAGCATCATTGTCAGAAAGCTGGGTCCAGCAATGTCAGAAAGCTGCGTGCAGCAGTGTCAGAAAGCTGGTTCCATCAGCAGTGTCAGAAAGTTGGGTCCAGCAGTGTCAGAAAGCTGTGTCCAGTGGTGTCAGAACGCTGGGTCCAGCAGCAGTTTCAGAAAGCTGGGTCCAGCAGCAGAGTCCGAAAGCTGGGTCCAGCAGTGTCAGAAACCTGAGTCCAGCAGTGTCAGAAAGCTGGGTCCAGCAGTGTCATAAAGCTTGGTCCAGCAGCAGTGTGAGAAAGCTAGGTTCAGCAGCATCACAAAGCTGAGTCCAGCAGCAGTGTGAGAAAGATTGGTCCAGCACTGTCAGAAAGCTGGGTTCAGCAGTGTCAGAAAGCTGGGTCCAGCAGTGTCAGAAAGCTGGGTCCAGCAGTGTGAGAAAGCTGGGTCCAGCAGCATCACAAAGCTGGGTCCAGCAGCAATGTCAGAAAGCTGGGTCCAGCAATGTCAGAAAGCTGGGTCCAGCAGTGTCAGAAAGCTCGGTACAGCAGCTGTGTCAGAAAGCTGGGTCCAGCAGTGTCAGAAAGCTGGGTCCAGCAGTTTCATAAAGCCGGGTCCAGCAGCAGTGTCTGAATGCTTGGTCCAGCAGCAGAGTCAGAAAGTTGGGTCCAGCAGTGTCAGTAATCTGGTTCCAGCAGTGTCAGAAAGCTGGGTCCAGCAGCAGTGTCAGAAAGCTGGGTGCAGCAGTGTCAGAAAGCTGGGTCCAGCAGTGTCAGAAAGCTGGGTGCAGCAGTGTGAGAAAGCTGGGTCCAGCAGCAGTGTCAGAAAGCTGGTTCCATCAGCAATGTCAGAAAGTTGGGTCCAGCAGTGTCAGTAATCTGGTTCCAGCAGTGTCCGAAAGCTGGGTCCAGCAGCAGTGTCAGAAAGCTGGGTGCAGCAGTGTCAGAAAGCTGGGTCCAGCAGCAGTGTCAGAAAGCTGGTTCCATCAGCAGTGTCAGAAAGTTGGGTCCAGCAGTGTCAGAAAGCTGTGTCCAGTGGTGTCAGAACGCTGGGTCCAGCAGCAGTGTCAGAAAGCTGGGTCCAGCAGCAGAGTCCGAAAGCTGGGTCCAGCAGTGTCAGAAAGCTGGGTCCAGCAGTGTCAGAAAGCTGACTCCAGCAGTGTCAGAAAGCTGGGTCCAGCAGTGTCATAAAGCTGGGTCCAGCAGCAGTGTCAGAAAGCTGGGTCCAGCAGCATCACAAAGCTGAGTCCAGCAGCAGTGTGAGAAAGATTGGTCCAGCACTGTCAGAAAGCTGGGTCCAGCAGTGTCAGAAAGCTGGGTCCAGCAGTGTGAGAAAGCTGGGTCCAGCAGCATCACAAAGCTGGGTCCAGCAGCAATGTCAGAAGGATGGGTTCAGCAGTGTCAGAAAGTTGGGTCCAGCAGTGTCATAAAGCTGGGTCCAGCAGTGTCAGAATGCTGGGTCCAGCAGCAGTGTGAGAAAGCTGGATCCAGCAGTGTCAGAAAGCTGGGTCCAGCAGTGTCAGAAAGCTGGGTCCCGCAGTGTCAGAAAGCTCGGTACAGCAGCAGTGTCAGAAAGCTCGGTCCAGCAGTGTCAGAAAGCTGGGTCCAGCAGTGTCATAAAGCCGGGTCCAGCAGTGTCAGAAAGCTGGGTCCAGCAGCAGTGTCAGAAAGCTGGGTGCAGCAGTGTCAGAAAGCTGGGTCCAGCAGCATTGTCAGAAAGCTGGGTCCAGCAATGTCAGAAAGCTGGGTCCAGCTGTGTCAGAAAGCTGGTTCCAGCAGCATTGTCAGAAAGCTGGGTCCAGCAGTGTCATATAGCTGGTTCCAGCAGCATTGTCAGAAAGCTGGTTCCAGCATCATTGTCAGAAAGCTGGGTCCAGCAATGTCAGAAAGCTGCGTGCAGCAGTGTCAGAAAGCTGGTTCCATCAGCAGTGTCAGAAAGTTGGGTCCAGCAGTGTCAGAAAGCTGTGTCCAGTGGTGTCAGAACGCTGGGTCCAGCAGCAGTTTCAGAAAGCTGGGTCCAGCAGCAGAGTCCGAAAGCTGGGTCCAGCAGTGTCAGAAACCTGAGTCCAGCAGTGTCAGAAAGCTGGGTCCAGCAGTGTCATAAAGCTTGGTCCAGCAGCAGTGTGAGAAAGCTGGGTTCAGCAGCATCACAAAGCTGAGTCCAGCAGCAGTGTGAGAAAGATTGGTCCAGCACTGTCAGAAAGCTGGGTTCAGCAGTGTCAGAAAGCTGGGTCCAGCAGTGTCAGAAAGCTGGGTCCAGCAGTGTGAGAAAGCTGGGTCCAGCAGCATCACAAAGCTGGGTCCAGCAGCAATGTCAGAAAGCTGGGTCCAGCAATGTCAGAAAGCTGGGTCCAGCAGTGTCAGAAAGCTCGGTACAGCAGCTGTGTCAGAAAGCTGGGTCCAGCAGTGTCAGAAAGCTGGGTCCAGCAGTTTCATAAAGCCGGGTCCAGCAGCAGTGTCTGAATGCTTGGTCCAGCAGCAGAGTCAGAAAGTTGGGTCCAGCAGTGTCAGTAATCTGGTTCCAGCAGTGTCAGAAAGCTGGGTCCAGCAGCAGTGTCAGAAAGCTGGGTGCAGCAGTGTCAGAAAGCTGGGTCCAGCAGTGTCAGAAAGCTGGGTGCAGCAGTGTGAGAAAGCTGGGTCCAGCAGCAGTGTCAGAAAGCTGGTTCCATCAGCAATGTCAGAAAGTTGGGTCCAGCAGTGTCAGAAAGCTGGGTCCAGTGGTGTCAGAACGCTGGGTCCAGCAGCAGTGTCAGAAAGCTGGGTCTAGCAGCAGAGTCCGAAAGCTGGGTCCAGCAGTGTCAGAAAGCTGGGTCCAGCAGTGTCAGAAAGCTGACTCCAGCAGTGTCAGAAAGCTGGGTCTAGCTGTGTCAGAAAGCTGGTTCCAGCAGTGTCAGAAAGCTGAGTCCAGCAGTGTCAGAAAGCCGGGTCCATCAGCGTCCTCTCCCATGCTATCTTCCTAAAATTCACTCTTGGGACGTGAGTTTCGCCCCCTGGGCAAGTGTTTCTTGCCCATCCCTAATTGCCCTTTGAGAAGGTGGTGGTGAGCTGCCTTCTTGAACCTCTGCAGCCCATGTTGTGTAGGTACACCCTCCGTGGTGTTAGGAAGTGAGTTCCAGGATTTTGACCCAGCGACAGTGAAGGAATGGTGATATATTTCCAAGTCAGGATTGTGAGTGTCTTGGACGGGAACTTCCAGGTTGTGTTCCCATGTGTCTGCTGCCCTTGTCCTTCTAGATGTTAGTGGTCATGGGTTTGGAAGGAGCTGTCTATGGAGCCTTGGTGAGTTCTTTTTGTGCATCTTATAGCTGATACACACTGCTGTTACTGTGTGTCAGTGGTAGAAGGAGGGAATGTTTGTGGATGTGGGACCAATCAAGTGAGCTGCTTTGTCCTGGTTGGTGTTTTGCTTCTCAAGTGTTGTGGGAGCTGCACTCATCCAGGCAAGTGGGAAGTATTCCATCACACTCCTGACTTGTACCATATAGATGGTGGACAGGCTTTGGGGAGTCAGGAGGTGAGTTACTTGCCGCAGGATTCCTAACCTCTGACTTGCCCTTGTAGCCACAGTATTTATATGGCTAGTCCAGTTGAGTTCCTCGTCAATGGTAACCCTCAGAATGTTGACAGTGGGGGATTCAGTGATGGTAATACCATTGAACATCAAGGGGTGATGGTTACATTCTCTCTTGTTGGAGATAGTCATTACCTGACACTTGTGTGGCGTGAATGTTACTTGCCACTTGTCAGCCCAAGCCTGGATATTGCCCAGGTCTTGCTGCATTTGGACATGGACTGCTTCAGTATCTGAGGAGTCACGAATGGTGGTTGTTACGAGGCTCTAATAATTCTCATCATGTTATTGGAATTTATTGTAAAATAGTAGTATCTGTGTCTGTGAGTGTCTATGTGGTGTGAGTGTGGTGTGAGTGTCTATGTGGTGTGAGTGTCGATGTATGAGTGTGTTGGATTAAAGGCAGCTGGTCTGAAGGCTTTGATGTAAACATGGTAAACATGGGGGAAGTTTAGAATGTAAGGTGTAAAAGGACATTTGCAATTTGAAATAAACCAGACTAGATTGTTTTCAAAGGAGGGATGAAATGCCAGGTGAAGTTTAGAAACGTGTGTTTATTTTTCCCAAAGATTACTGATAAAATTTAGACCTATGAGATATTTTTATTGCCAGAGAGATAAAGTCCAAAGACATAATGAAACAATGGGGATTTGCATTCAAAGGGGAAAATATGTATAAAGGCACGAAGGCTGTGTGTAAGGGAAATCATTTTTAAGATCTAACAAGTATGAAAAGCTTTCAGCATCTATGCCCCAAGCTGCTGTTTTCAAAGAACTGAAGTTAAGAAAACTCACTTTGAATTGGACTGGTTCAGGGTATTGTGTGTGTCATCCTGGGTCTTTTAAAATCTGTGCATCCTACTGTTGCTATAACAAAAATGTAACTGAGATTTAGATTAACTAGGAGATTTAGAAGCTATCATAGTAATAATTTGTAGATCTATGTATGTATTTAAAATCATTTCTCTTATTAATAAAGGTTTAATATAGTTTTATGAAACCCTATAAGACCTGGTGGTCTTATTACATACCAGAAATGTTGGGGAACACAGGGTTTAGTGAGAGGGAGGAACTGAAAGAAATCAGTATTAGTAGGGAAATGATGTTGGGGAAATTGATGGGATTGAAGGCCGAAAAATCCCCAGGGCCTGATAATCTACATCCCAGAGTACTTAACGACGTGGTCCTAGAAATAATGGATGCATTGATGGTCATCTTCCGAGATTCTATAGACTTTGGAACAGTTCCTACAGATTGGAGGGTAGCTAATGTAACCCCACTATTTAAAAAGGGAGGCAGAGAGAAAACAGGGAATTATAGACCAGTCAGCCTGACATCGGTAGTGGGGAAAATTCTAGAGTCCATTATAAAAGATTTAATAGATGAGCACTTGGAAAACAGCAACAGAATCGGACAGAGTCAGCATGGATTTATGAAAGGGAAATCATGCTTGACAAATCTACTGGAATTTTTCGATGTTGTAACTAGTAGAGTTGATGAGGGGGAGCCAGTGGATGTGATTTATTTGGACTTTCAGAAGGCTTTTGACAAAGTCCCACATAAGAGATTGGTGTGTAAAATTAAAGTGCTTGGGATTGGGGGTAGTGTATTGAGATGGATAGAAAACTGGTTGGCAGACAGGAAACAAAGTGTATGGATAAACGGGTCTTTTTCCGAATAGCAGGCAGTGACTAGTGGGGTACCGCAGGGATCGGTGCTGGGACCCCAGCTATTCACAATATATATTAATGATTTAGATGAGGGAATTAAATGTAATATCTCCAAATTTGCAGATGACACAAAACTGGGTGGGACGGTGAGCTGTGAGGAGGATGCAGAAATGCTTCAGTGTGATTTGGACAAGCTGAGTGAGTGGGCAAATGCATGGCAGATGCAGTATAATGTGGATAAATGTGAGGTTATCCGTTTTGGTAGCAAAAGAGGAAGGCAGATTATTATCTGAATGGCTATAAATTGAGAGAGGGGAATGTGCAATGAGACCTGGGTGTTCTTGTACACCAGTCGCTGAAGGTAAGCATGCAGGTGCAGCAGGGGGTAAAGAAGGCAAGTGGTATGTTGGCCTTCATAGCGAGAGGATTCGAGTACAGGAGCAGGGATGTCTTGCTGCAATTATACAGGGCCTTGGTGAGACCACACCCGGAATATTGTGTGCAGTTTTGGTCTCCTTATCTGAGGAAGGATGTTCTTGTTACAGAGGGAGTGCAGCGAAGGTTTACCAGACTGATTCCTGGGATGGCGGGACTGACATATGAGGAGAGATTGAGTCAAGTAGGATTATATTCGCTGGAAGAATGAGGGGTGATCTCATAGAAACCTATAAAATTCTAACAGGACTAGACAGGCTAGGTGCAGGAAGGATGTTCCCGATGGTGAGGGAGTCCAGAACCAGGGGTCACAGTCTGAGGATATGGGGTAGACCATTTAGGACTGAGATGAAGAGAAATTTCTTCACCCAGAGAGTGGTGAGCCTGTGGAATTCGTTACCACAGAAAGTAGTTGATGCCAAAACATTGTATATTTTCAAGAAGGAGTTAGATATAGCTCTTGGGGTGAAAGGGATCAAAGGATATGGGGAGAAAGCGGGAGCAGGCTATTGAGTTGGATGATCAGCCATGATCATAATGAATGGCGGAGCAGGCTCGAAGGGCCGAATGGCCTACTCCTGCTCCTAGTTTCTATGTTTCTATGTTACTGAATTGAAGGCACGCATCTTGAAATTTATACAAATTGCAAAACAAGTTGTGGCAACTGTTTCAAGTTTCCCTTTGGGATTTGAGCAGCTCAGCATTTACCATCAGCTGTGCCGTAATGGTGCTGAACATTGTGCAATCATCAGCGAACATCCCCACTTCTGACCTTATGATGGAAGGAAGGTCATTGATGAAGCAGCTGAAGATGGTTGGGCCGAGGACACTACCCTGAGGAACTCCTGCAGTGATGTCCTGGAGCTGAGATGACTGACCTCCAACAACCACAACCATCTTCTTTTGCACTAGGTATGACTCCAACCAACAGAGAGTTTTCCCCTGATTCCCATTGACTCCAGTTTTGCTAGGGCTCCTTGATGCCACACTCAGTCAAATGCTGCCTTGATGTCAAGGGCAGTCACTCTCACCTCGCCTCAGGAGCTCAGCTCTTTTGTCCATGTTTGAGCCAAGGCTGTAATGAGATCAGGAGCTGAGTGGCCCTGGCGGAACCCAAACTGGGCGTCAGTGAGCAGGTTATTGCTAAGCAAATGCCTCTCAATGGCACTGTTGATGACCCCTTCCATTACTTTACTGATGATGGAGAGTAGACTGATGGGGTGGTAATTGGCCGGGTTGGATTTGTTCTGCTTTTTGTGTACAGGACATACCTGGGCAATTTTCCACATAGCTGGGTAGATGCCAGTGTTGTAGCTGAACTGGAACAACTTGGCTATTGGTGCGACAACTTCTGGAGCACGTGTTCAGTACTATTGCCGGAATATTGTCCGGGCCCACAGCCTTTGCAGTATCTGGTCCAGCAGCGAGGCGCTAATCGCTCAAAACCATCTCAAAGCATTCCCAAAGTGGTCAAACATCTCTGCCAACTCAGGGAGACCCTGCCTTGTGAGCAAACAAAACGGAGAAGGCTCATTCGGGAAGGCAGTGAACACAAGAGAGACTTTGTGAACAATGCGCAGAGATGAAATTGAGGTGTCAGGAGGAACATAGAAACTACCAAACAACCCATCTAGCCAACTATTCAAGCCCCATCTGCCCAGCACATGGCAGAGTCTGCACATCATGCAGCGGACTTATCAGCCATTTCAGAACCCATCAAACCGGAGGTGGAAGCCAGTCATCCTCGATTCTGAGAGACTGCTGAAGAAGGGATATCCATATAATATCTGAAGAAAGGTGCTTAACCTGAAACAGTAACTCCATTTCACTCTCTACAGATGCTGCCACACCTGCTGAATATTTCCAACATCTTTTGCAGATTTCCAGCATCTGTACTATTTTGCTTTTGTAAATCTATATCATTCTATCTCTCTCTCTCCCCCTCTGCCTCTCTCTTTCTCTCTGCCCTCTCTCTCTGCCCCCCTCTCTCTGTCTGTTTCTCCCTCTCTCTTTATCTGTCTCTCTCTCTGTCTGTCTCTCTTGTGTGTGTCTCTCTTTTTGTCTGTCTCCCTCTGCCTCTCTCTTTCTGTCTCTCTCTCTGCCTTTCTCTCTCTCTGTCTGTCTGTCTCTCTATGCATCTCTCGCTCTCTCTGCCTCTCTCTCTGCGTCTCTCTCTCTCTCTGCCTCTCTCTTCTCTCTGTCTCTCTCTCTTTGTCTGTCTGTCTGTCTCTCTCTGTCTCTCTCTATCTCTGCGTCTCTCTCTCTCTGCCTCTCACTCTCTCTCTGTCTGTCTGTCTCTCTCTCTGCCTCTCTCTCACTCTCTCTCTGTCTGTCTGTCTCTCTCTCTGCCTCTCTCTCTCTGTCTGTCTGTCTCCCTCTCTGCCTTTCTCTCTCTCTCTCTCTGTCTGCCTGTCTCTCTCTCTCTGCATCTCTCTCTCTCTCTCTCTCTCTCTGTCTCTCTCTCTCTCTCACACACACACATTGGTTCTGAATATTTTCTGCTATGTTGTAATCTCTCCAAGTGAAGGTACTAATCCAGGCCAGATCTGGTTACAGTAACTCTCCACCCCTTTCCCATCGAATATCACTTCTCCAGTTTGGGATGGGTATGTTATGTTGCTATAGATTATCTCCTGGCATTGGTACTTTGGGCTATCCCTGTTACCCAGAGCCACCCAGTGTAACCCTGGGCAGAGAATTATTCCCAAGCAAACTTATAGAACATTTATAGCCCAGTATTTACAGCACTGAAACAGAACATTCAAGCCAGCCAGGGAGGAGGGGGGTTGGTGCCTGGGTTGAGGAGTATGTAGCAGAAAATATGACTCTGGAAAGGGAAACTAAATCTAAGCAGGACTGAGCTCTACACTGACCCTGGTAGCTGTAGGCTGCAATGCCGTGCAGATGAGAACAGCTCTTCAAATATATTACAAAATAACATTCCACACATGCTGCAAACCTGAAACATAACAGAAAATGCTGCAAACCTCAGCATGTCTGGCTGCTTCTGTGTAGAAAGAAAGGGAGCGAATATTTCAGGTGATGACCTTTCATCAGAACTGGAGAAAGTTAGTGATGTAACAGGTTTTAAACAGGAACAGAGAGGGGAAAAGTGGGGAGGAGAGAAAAGACCAAAAGGGATAGGATGGAAGGCTGGAGAGATTAAGTGGCCAGAAGGGTGATGGTGGAAGATAAAGGAGAAGGTAATGGGATAAATAAGGAAACAGAAGATGGGTCTAGAGGAGATGGAAATGGCAAAAGCAGATTCATCACCAACATCTGCATTTCCAAAAAAGTGGGGGCAGAGATTATCTTCTGAAATCATTGAACTGGATATTGAGTGCAGAAGACTGAGAGAGACAGATACAACTACAACAGAGAATAGTGAGTTAATAGGGAGAAACTAACAGAATCTAAATCAGGGTTACTATGCATGTATGTGAATGCACGGAGTACAGTAAATAAGATTGGGGAGTTACAGGCACAGATTGCCATGTGGAAATATGATGTGGCGATAACAGACACCTGGCTCAAGGAAGAGCAGAACTGGGTGTTAAATATTCCTGGGTACAAGGAAGAGATAGGAAAGGAAGGAAAGGAGGAGGGGTGGCGCTATTGGTTAAGGAGAGCATTGCAGTGCTGGAGAAAGAGGATGTCCCAGAGGGTTCAAGGACAGAATCTATTTGGCCAGAGCTAAGGAACAAAAATGGTGCAATTATATTGCTCGGTGTAGTCTACAGACCGTCAACTAGTGAGCAGAACAAATCTACAGGGAAATTACAGAGAGATGCAGGCATTATAGAGTAGTTATGATGGGGGACTTTAATTACCCAAATGTAGACTGGGACAGTGGTAGTGTAAAGGGCGGAAAGGGGCAAAAGTTCCTAGATTGTGTTCAGGACAATTTTCTACAGCAGTATGTGTCCAATCCAACAAGAAAAGACGTACTATTGGACATGGTTCTTGGAAATCAGGTGGGCCAAGTATGTCGAGTGTCAGTGGGGAACTTTTAGTAGACAGTGATCATTGTATTGTATATTTTAGGATGATGATAGAAAAGGACGATAGGCAATCCAGAGTAAAAATAATTAACTGGACGAGAGCCAACTTCAATGAAGCAAGAACGGAGCTGGGCCAGATAGACTGGAATGAAAGATTTGCAGGAAAAACTGCAGCTTAACAATGGTCTATCTTCAAAAAAGAATTGGTTCGGACACAGTCAAGGTATATTCCATCGAAAGGGCAAACAAATCCAGAGCTCCCTGGATGAAAAAGGAGATAGAAGTTAAGATAAAGAAGAAAAAGTGCACTTATGACAGGTGTCAGGTAGAAAATACAATTGAGAACCAAGAGGAATACAGAAGGTTCAGGGAGGAGGTGAAAAAGCAAATTAGAGAAGCGAAGAGGGATTATGAGAAAAGACTGGCAGCCAACATAAAGGGGAATCCCTAAGTCTTCTATAGACATATAAATAGTAAAAGGGTGGTAAAAGGGGGAGTAGGGCTGATTAGGGACTAAAAAGGGGATTTACACATGGATGAAGGAGCCATGGCTGAGGTATTAAATGAATACTTTGCATCCATCTTTACCAAGGAGGTAGATGCTGCCCAGGTCATGGTGACAGACCATGAAACTCTGTCACTAGAAGGGTTCAACATTGATAAGGAGGAAGTGTTGAATAGACTGTCAGTAATTAAAGTAGACAAGGCACTGGGACCAGATGAGATGCATCCAAGAATATTGAAGGAAGTGAGAGTAGAAATCACAGGGGCGCTGGCCAAAATCTTTCAGTCTTCCCTAGACTCAGGGGTGGTGCCAGAGGACTGGAGAATTGTAAACATTACACCCTTGTTCAGAAAAGGTTGTAAGGATAAGCCCAGCAATTACAGACCAATCAGTTTAACTTCAGTGGTGGGCAAGATTCAGGAAACAATTATTCGGGATAGAATTAGTCATCACATGGAAAAACATGGGTTGATAAGGAAGAGCCAGCATGGATTTCTAAAGGGGAAATCGTGTTTAACTAACTTGCTGGAGTTTTTTGAAGAGGTAACAGAAAAGGTCGATGAGGGTAATGCTGTCGATGTGGTGTACATGGACTTTCAAAAGGCATTTGACACAGTGCCACACAACAGACTTGTGAGAAAAGTTATTGCTCATGGAATAAAAGGGACAGTAGCAACGTGGATACAAAATTGGCTGAAAAATAGGAAGCAAAGAGTAATGGTCAATGGATATTTTTCAGGCTGGAGGAAGGTTTGTAGTGGAGTTCCCCAGGGGTCAGTATTGGGACCCTTGCTTTTCCTGATATATATTAATGATCTAGATCTTGGTGTGCAGGGGACAATTTCAAAGTTTGCAGATGATATGAAGTTTGGGAGTGTTGTGAACTGCAAGGATGGTGTGGAACTTCAAGAGGACAGAGACAAGTTGGTGGAGTGGGCAGATAGGTGGCAGATAAAGTTCAATGTGGAGAAGTGTGAGGTGATGCATTTTGGTAGGAAGAACATGGACAGACAGTATAAAATAAGGGGGGAAATTTTGAAGGGGGTGCAGGAGCAGAAAGACCTGGGTGTATATGTACATAGATCACTGAAGGTGGCAAGACAGATGGAGAGAGCAGTTAATAAAGCAGATAGTATCCTGGGCTTGTTAATAGGGGCATAGAGTACAAGAGCAGGGAGGTTATGTGGAATTTATATAAGACACTCGTTAGACCTCAGCTGGAGTATTGTTTACAGTTCTGGGCACCACATTATAGGAAGGATATGAACACATTGGAGAGAGTGCAGAAGAGGTTTACAAGAATGGTTCCAGGGATGAGAAACTTCAGCTATGAGGATAGATTGGAGAGGTTGGGACTTGGAGAGGAGAAGGCTAAGAGGAGATTTGATAGAGATGTTCAAAATCATGAGGGGGCTGGACAGAGTAGATAGGGAGAAGCTGTTCCCAACTGTGAAAGGATCAAGAATGAGAGGTACAGATTTAAAGTGATTTGCAAAAGAAGCAAATGTGACATGAGAAAAAACTTTTTCACAACGAGTGGTTCAAGTCTGGAATGCGCTGCCTGGAAGTGTGGTGGAGGCAGGTTCAATCAAGGCATTCAAGAGGGCTTTAGATGATTACTTAAGTAGAAACAATGTGCAGGGGTACAGGGTAAAGGCAGGGCAATGGCACTAGGTCATAATGGTCATTTGGAGAGCTGGTGCAGACATGATGGGCTGAATGACCTCCTGTGTTGTTAAAATTCTGAGATTCTGTGAAAATGCCAAACCAAAAGATGAGGTGCTATTCCTGAAGTTTCTGTTCAGCTTCATTGGAACACTGCAGGAGGTGAAGGACAGAGAGGTCAGAGCGGGAGTGTAGTGGACAAGAAACCAGAAACTCTGAGTAAGACAAGCAGACAGAACGATAATATTCCGCAAATCTGTCACTCAGTCTGTGCTTGGTCTCCCCACTCTAGGGCAGACTGTATTGTGAATAGAGAATACAGTAGATTCAATTGAAAAAATTACGAGTAAATTGGCTTTTTCACCTAGAAGAAGTATTTGAGATCATGAACAGTAAATAGGGAGAAGGTAGAAGGACAGGTGTTACATCTCCTGTGTTTTGCCTATGTTTTTATGGCCTTACTACTCCGTGTCATTGCTTTCAATGATTTGAACCTCTGAACCCCTGACCCCTGACCCCTGACCAGATCCCTCTGTTCCTCTAACCCATTTAGACTTTCATTTTCCGTGGAGAATATGGCTTCTTTCTTCCTAACTAACTATATATTACCACCTCACACTTATCTAATTTGAAATTAATTTGTTAATTATATGCCCATTCTGCAAGTTTATTAATGTCTTCCTGTATTTTGTCACACTCCCTCTCAACTACACCCTCCAATTTGGGGTTGTCTGCAAATGCTGAAATTGCCCATATTGTTTCTATAAATGGTCAATAATAATGGTCCCATTCCTCGTGGAACACCACTAATCTTTATACCGATCTGAACACATTTAAACCCTATTATCTGGTTTTTGATTTGTAAACATGTCTCTTATGTAGGTCTCCCTCCCTCTCTGTCTGTCTGTCTCTCCCTCTCGCCCTTCCTGTCTCGCTCTCTCTCTCTCTCTCTCTGTCTCTCTCTCTCTGCGTCTCTCTCTCTCTGTCTCTCTCTCTCTCTCTCTGCATCTCTCTCTCTCTCACACACACATTGGTTCTGAATATTTTCTGCTATGTTGTAATCTCTCCAAGTGAAGGTACTAATCCAGGCCAGATCTGGTTACAGTAACTCTCCACCCCTTTCCCATCGAATATCACTTCTCCAGTTTGGGATGGGTATGTTATGTTGCTATGGATTATCTCCTGACATTGGTACTTTGGGCTATCCCTGTCACCCAGAGCCACCCAGTGTAACCCTGGGCAGAGAGCTATTCCCAAGCAAACTTATATAACATTTATAGCCCAGTATTTACAGCACTGAAACACAAATTCTCCCCTCCCAGCAAGTTAGAAGAGGCCAAGTGGTGGACAGGGATAGCTGAGGACTATTGTAGTGGAAGGTATGAATCTGGAAAGGAGAAAATAAAAAAATTATTAATATTTAAAAATACAAAGTTTAACAACTGTTATATACTTTGTGCAAAAGACAAATCCGAACAGGACTGAGCTCCATACTGACCCCTGGTGCCCAAAAGATAAATTGACCACTGTGAACTGTGAACTATCAACAGCTAAACTGACAGACACACAGGGGGAGGTATTCAAAGAAGTATTTGGTACAATACAAGACCATAACTTACCTCCAAATGGTAACGGCAGAGTCAGCAAAGAAATCGACTAGAAGAAGAGATTTATAGAAAAACAAGGAAAAGGAGAAATCCTGCACACTGGGAGAGCTGGAGTAAAACAACAGGGGCATGTGAAGCAAGTAATAAAAGGAGCAAAACGAGATAGTTAAAAACTTGTCAGTGATATCAGTACCAACTGTAAAGGATTTTATAAATATGTTAAAGGAAAGAAACGTGAATGTTTGCCATCAAAGAGAGATGCAGGCAATGTCCTTTAGGGAAGGAAATCTGTTATCCTTACCTGGTCTGGTCTTCAAGTAACTCCAGACTCACAGCAATGTGGTTGACTCTATAATGCCCTCTGCAATGCTCTAGCAAGCCCCTCAGTCATAGCAAGCCCGCTACAAAGACTAAAAGGAACAAAACCAGATGGACCACCCGGCATCGGCCTAGGCACCGGAAATGACAACGGCAAACTCAGCCTTGTCAACCCTGCAAAGTCCTCCTTACTAACATCTGGAAGCTTGTGACAAAATTTGGAGAGCTGACTCACAGACTAGTCACTAGACAAAATCATCCTCATGGAATCATATCTTACAGACTCCACCATCCCCATCCCTGGATATGTCCTGTCCCACCGGAGGGAGTTGCCCTGGGAGTCCTGAACATTGACTCTGGCCCCCATGAAGTCCCAGTACAACAGATCAAACATGGGCAAGGAAACCTCCTGCTGATTACCACATACCGCCCTCCTTCAGCTGATGAATCAGTGCCCCTCCATGTTGAACACCACTTGGAGGAAGCACTGAGGGTGGTAAGGGCGCAGAATGTACTCTGGGTGGGGGACTTCAATGTCCATCACCAAGAGTGGCTCGGTAGCACCACTACTGACCGAGCTGGCCAAGTCCTAAAGGACATAACTGCTAGACTGGGTCTGTGACAGGTGGTGAGGGAACCAACAAGAGGGAAAAACATACTTGACCTCATCCTCACCAACCTGCCTGTCTCAGAGGCATCTATCCATGACAGTATCAGTAGGAGTGACCATTGCACAGTCATTATGGAGATGTAGTCCCATCTTCACATTGAGGATACCCTCCATCGTGTTGTGTGGCACTATCACCGTGCTAAATGGGATAGATTTCAAACAGATCTAGCAACTCAAGACTGGGCATCATGAGGTGCTGTGGACCATCAGCAGCAGCAGAATTGTACTTGAACACAATCTGTAACCTCATGGCCAAGCATATCCCCCACTCTACCATTACCATCAAGCCAGGGGATCAACCCTGGTACAATGAAGAGTGCAGGAGGGCATGTCAGGAGCAGCACCAGACATACCTAAAAATGAGGTGTCAACCTGGTGAAGCTATAACACAGGACTACTTGCCTGCCAAACAGCATAAGCAGCAAGTGATAGACAGAACTAAGCGATCCCACAATGGATCAGATAAAAGCTCTGCAGTCCTGCCACATCCAGTTGTGAATGGTGGTGGACAATTAAAAGAGGAGGCAGGACACATACCCCCAGTTCAATGATGGGGGAGCCCAGCACATCACTGCAAAAGATAAGGCTGAAGCATTCGCAACAATCTTCAGCCAGAAGTGCCAAGCGGATGATCCATCCCGGTCTCCCCTGGAGGTCCCCAGCATCACAGATGCCAGTATTCAGCCAATTAGATTCACTCCACATGATATCAAGAAACAGCTGAAGGCACTGGATACTGCAAAGGCTATGGACCCTGACAATATTCCAGCAATAGTACTGAAGACTTGTGCTCCAGAACTTGCTGCGCCCCTAGCCAAGCTGTTCCAGTACAGCTACAACACTGGCATCTACCCGGCTATGTGTCAAATTGCCCAGGAATGTCCTGTACACAAAAAGCAGGACAAATCCAACCCGGCCTATTCCCGCCCCATCAGTCTACTCTCCATCATCAGTAAAGTGATGGAAGGGCTCATCAACAGTGCTATCAAGCAGCACTTGAATAGCAATAACCTGCTCACCGACACCCAGTTTGGGTTCCGCCAGGGCCACTCAGTTCCTGACCTCATTACAGTCCCGGTTCAAACATGGACAAAAGAGCTGAACTCCAGAGGTGAGGTGAGAGTGACTGCCCTTGACATCAAGGCAGCATTTGACCGAGTGTGGCATCAAGGAGCCCTAGCAAAACTGGAGTCAATGGGAATCAGAGGGAAAACTCTCCGCTGGTTGGAGTCATACCCAGCACAAAGGAAGATGGTTGTGGTTGTTGGAGGTCAATCATCTCAGCTCCAGGACATCACTGCAGGAGTTCCTCAGGGTAGTGTCCTGGGCCCAACCATCTTCAGCTGCTTCATCAATGACCTTCCTTCCATCATAAGGTCAGAAGTGGGGATGTTCGCTGATGATTGCACAATGTTCAGCACCATTCGTGACTCCTCAGATACTGAAGCAGTCCATGTCCATATGCAGCAAGACCTGGGCAATATTCAGACTTGGGTTGACAAGTGGCAAGTAACATTCACACCACACAAGTGTCGGGCAATGACCATCTCCAAAAAGAGAGAATCTAACCATTGCCCCTTGATGTTCAATGGCATTACCATCACTGAATCCCCCACTAACAACATCCTGGGGGTTACTATTGACCGTAAACTGAACTGGATCAGCCATTTAAACACTGTGGCTACAAGAGCAGGTCAAAGGTTAGGAATCCTGCAGTGAGTAACTCATCTCCTGATTCCCCAAAGCCTGAGCACCATCTACAAGGCACGAGTCAGGAGTGTGATGAATACTGTCCACTTGCCTGGATGCGTGCAGTTCCCACAACACTGAAGAAGTTTGACACCATCCAGGACAAAGCAGCCCACTTGATTGGCATCACATCCACAAACATTCACTCCCTCCACCACCGACGCACAGTAGCAGCAGTGTGTACCATCTACAAGATGCACAGCAGGAATTCACCAAGGACCCCTAGACAGCACCTTCCAAACCCATGACCGCTACCATCTAGAAGGACAAGGGCAGCAGACACATGGGGACACCACCACCTGGAAGTTCCCCTCCAAGTCACTCACCATCCTGACTTGGAAATATATCGCCGTTCCTTCACTGTCGCTGAGTCAAAATCCTGGAACTCCCTCCCTAACAGCACTGTGGGTGTACCTACACCACAGGGACTGCAGCGGTTCAAGAAGGCAGCTCGGCACAACCTTCTCAAGGGGCAACTAGGGATGGGCAATAAATGAGCCAGCGAAGCCCACATCCCATGAATGAATTTTTAAAAAAGCTTATTACACGATAATATAAAAACATAATAATCTAAGGCTCATGTTATTGGGGGTGATATATTAGCATGGATAGAGGATTGTCTAAATAACAGGAAACAGCCAGGATAAATGGGTGATTTTCCGGATGCCAAACTGTACCGTATGCTGCAGGGATCAGTGCTTTGGCCTCCAATATTCACAATCTACATTAATGACTTGGATGAAGGCACCAGCTGTATTGGAGCCAAATTTGCTGCTGATACAAAGATAGGAAAACAAGTTGTGAGGAGGATACAAAAATGTGCAAAGTGATATAGGCAGATAAGTGAGTGGTCAAAAATTTGGCAGATGGTGAATAATATCGGAAAATGTGAGGCTGCCCACTTTGGTAGGGAGAATAGAAAAGCAGAATCTAACTTAAGTGGAGAGACTACAAAATGCTGCAATAAAGAGGGACTTTCAGCTGAGAGGTCATTTAGGGTTTTGGCTGTGTTTCTCTCTCTGCAATGCTGCCTGACCTGCTGAGTGTTCCCAACGTTTTCTCTCTCTCTCTTTGACAAGCGTTTGGTCATCTGTCTTCATGTGGATCAGTCTCCAATTTTGTTTGATAACTTGATGACTCGATGACTCTGTTGTGAAGCACTTTGGGACATTTGACTGTGTTAATGGTACACAATAAATGGTACACTATAAATGGTACACAATAAATGGTACACAATAAATGGTACACTATAAATGGTACACAATAAATGGTACACTATAAATACACTATAAATGGTACACAATAAATGGTACACTATAAATGGTACACTATAAATACACTATAAATGGTACACAATAAATGGTACACTATAAATACACTATAAATGGTACACAATAAATGGTACACAATAAATGGGACACTATAAATACATTATAAATGGTACACTATAAATGCCATGTTTTGCCCTTGTCATGTCCTCTGACTCTGCAAGATTTTGTTTTGGCTCCTAATCAGCCCCACTTTTCATTTAACTATCCTTTTACTCTTTATATGTCCATAAAAGATTTTTGTCTTCTTTTTTTATGTCACTCGCTAAGCTTTACACATACCCTCTCTTTGTCTTTTTTATGCTTTTCACCATTTTCCCCAACTCCCAATGGTTTGACAATCTTTTTACTCAAGAGTCAATGCAGCATATGAGCAGGAGTGAGGGAGAGTGTGGGCACAGGTATGGAGATTGTGTCTTGTGAGGTTAGAGAGCGATGAAAGAACAGGGGCTGCAGTCACACACACTGACTGATGTTCTAGGGAAGGAATCAGGTCTTTGTGTGTGGCTGTTCAGGCTCTGGGTGTTTGTGCCTTGCTTGTGTGCAAGAAGAGATAGGGTTGCCTGCTAGGCAACTAAAATGAGCAGGAAGATTGGTAGCTGAGGATGTGTGGATAGGACATACTCGGGCAGGGAAGGGAGCTGTGAGTCCATAGCGTCAGGCAATGACACACTGCTGTTTACAGAGCCTCACACACACACAGCTGGCCTCTAAAAATAGGCAGCACTAAAAATAGTCTCCTGCCGTCATCACTGTGCTCTCCATCCCTTCCTCCCATAGGACAATGTCCTGTTCACACCACAGACTACAGCCCATTTAGGCCAGAGCACACAATCCAATTCACTCATCCATTATACAGGAATATTAACCCCCAGTCTATTCATTCTACACGGATAGTAACCCCCAATCTATCCATTATATAGGAATATTAACATCAGTCCATCCATTATACATAACTGCCAGTCTATCCATTTTATAAGAATATTAACTCCCATTATCTCTGTTACACAGTGGTATTAACCCCAGTCTATCCATTATAAAGAGATATTAACCCGCAGTCTATCCACTATACAGAGATATTAACCCCAGTCTACCCATTATACAGATATTAACCCCAGTCTACCCATTATACAGAGATATTCATCCCAGACTATTCACTGTACAAGGATATTAACCCCAGTCTTTCCATTATACAGAGATAGTAACCACCAGTCTATTCATTATACAGAGATAGTAAACACCAGTCTATCCATTATACAGAGATATTAATGCCCTGTCTCTCCATTATACAGAGATATTAACCCCAATCTATCCATTATACAGAGATATTAACCCCAGTCTATCCATTATACAGAGATATTAACCCACAGTCTATCCATTATACAGAGATATTAACCCCCTGTCTCTCCATTATACAGGGATATTAACCCACAGTCTATCCATTATACAGAGATAGTAACCACCAGTCTATCCATTATACAGAGATAGTAACCACCAGCCTATCCATTATACAGAGATATTAACCCACAGTCTACCCATTATACAGAGATATTAACCCCAGTCTATTCACTATACAGGGATATTAACCCCAGTCTTTCCATTATACAGGGATATTAACCCTAGTCTACTCATTCTACAGAGACAGTAACCCCAGTCTATCCATTATACAGAGATATTAACCCCCTGTCTCTCCATTATACAGAGATATTAACCCACAGTCTATCCATTATACAGAGATATTAACCCCAGACTACCCATTATACAGAGATATTAACCCACTGTCTATCCAATAGACAGAGATATTAACCCACAGTCTACCCATTATACAGAGATATTAACCCCAGTCTATTCACTATACAGGGATATTAACCCCAGTCTTTCCATTATACAGGGATACTAACCCTAGTCTACTCATTCTACAGAGACAGTAACCCCAGTCTATCCATTATACAGAGATATTAATGCCCTGTCTCTCCATTATACAGAGATATTAACCCACAGTCTATCCATTATACAGAGATATTCATCCCAGTCTATTCACTATACAGGGATATTAACCCCAGTCTACCCATTATACAGAGATATTAACCCCAGTCTATCCATTATACAGGGATATTAACCCCCACTCTATCCATTATACAGAGATATTAACTCTCAGTCTATCCATTATACTGAGATATTAACCCCAGTCTATCCATTATACAGGGATATTAACCCTCAGTCTATCCATTATACAGAGATATTAACCCCAGTCTATCCATTATACAGAGATATTAACCCCAGTCTATCCATTAGACAGAGATATTAACCCCCTGTCTATCCATTATACAGAGATATTAACCCCAGTCTATCCATTATAAAGAGATATTAACCCTCAGTCTATCCACTAAACAGAGATATTAACTCCCATTCTATCCATTATACAGAGATATTAACCCCCACTCTATCCATTATACAGAGATATTAACCCCCTGTCTCTCCATTATACAGGGATATTAACCCCCACTCTATCCATTATACTGAGATATTAACCCTCAGTCTATCCACTATACAGAGATATTAACCCTCAGTCTATCTACTATACAGAGATATTAACCCCCACTCTATCCATTATACTGAGATATTAACCCTCAGTCTATCCACTATACAGAGATATTAACCCTCAGTCTATCTACTATACAGAGATATTAACCCCCACTCTATCCATTATACAGAGATATTAACCCCCACTCTATCCATTATACAGAGATATTAACCTCCACTCTATCCATTATACAGAGATATTAACCCCCACTCTATCCATTATACAGAGATATTAACCCCCTGTCTCTCCATTATACAGGGATATTAACCCCAGTCTATCCACTATACAGAGATATTAACCCCCACTCTATCCATTATACAGAGATATTAACCCTCAGTCTAACCACTATACAGAGATATTAACCCCCTGTCTCTCCATTATACAGGGATATTAACCCTCAGTCTATCCACTATACAGAGATATTAACCCCCACTCTATCCATTATACAGAGATATTAACCTCCACTCTATCCATTATACAGAGATATTAACCCCCACTCTATCCATTATACAGAGATATTAACCCCCTGTCTCTCCATTATACAGGGATATTAACCCCAGTCTATCCACTATACAGAGATATTAACCCCCACTCTATCCATTATACTGAGATATTAACCCTCAGTCTAACCACTATACAGAGATATTAACCCCCTGTCTCTCCATTATACAGGGATATTAACCCCAGTCTATCCACTATACAGAGATATTAACCCCCATTCTATCCATTATACTGAGATATTAACCCTCAGTCTATCCACTATACAGAGATATTAACCCCCTGTCTCTCCATTATACAGGGATATTAACCCCAGTCTATCCACCATACAGAGAGATTAACCCCCACTCTATCCATTATACTGAGATATTAACCCTCAGTCTTTCCATTATAGAGGGACATTAACTACCAGTCTATCCATTATACAGAGATATTAACCCACAGTCTATCCATTATGCAGAGATATTAACCCACAGTCTATCCATTATACAGAGATATTAACCCCCTGTCTCTCCATTATACAGGGATATTAACCCCAGTCTATCCACTATACAGAGATATTAACCCCCACTCTATCCATTATACTGAGATATTAACCCTCAGTCTAACCACTATACAGAGATATTAACCCCCTGTCTCTCCATTATACAGGGATATTAACCCCAGTCTATCCACTATACAGAGATATTAACCCCCATTCTATCCATTATACTGAGATATTAACCCTCAGTATATCCACTATACAGAGATATTAACCCCCTGTCTCTCCATTATACAGGGATATTAACCCCAGTCTATCCACCATACAGAGAGATTAACCCCCACTCTATCCATTATACTGAGATATTAACCCTCAGTCTTTCCATTATAGAGGGACATTAACTACCAGTCTATCCATTATACAGAGATATTAACCCACAGTCTATCCATTATGCAGAGATATTAACCCACAGTCTATCCATTATGCAGAGATATTAATCTCAATCTATTCATTATACACTAACCACCAGTCTATCTCTGATCTATTATAAAGGAATATTAACCCACATTCTATTTACCCCCAGAACATTACCACTTGCACTTCCTTTATTCATATTGGTAACAGTTCCCTTCCTCAGATTCTGTCCCTCTCCCTCCTTCAACACTGCCTACAACACACAAATTCCAATCCTTCATGCCCCTATCCTTATAAACAACCAGCCCCTCTCCAAACTCCCTTTCCTCTCAAAGTCTTTGAACTTGTCACCTCCAAAATTCTCAGTCATCATTCCTGGAAGTCCAAACTTTCATCCTTCCAATCAGGTTTCCTCTCCGGTCACAGTACCAAAACTGCCCTTGTCAATGTCACAAATTACATCCTATTTGAAGGTGACAAAGCACAGCAACCCCTCCTTGTCCCTCTCGGCCTGCGTACAGCAGCCACACCAGCCCCTCCCCACTGTCATCCAGCCGGGTGGGACTAGCAGCAGCCTGGTTCCATTCTTATCTAATCTCAGCCAGAGAATCACCAGCAATGGCTTCTCTTCCTGCTCCCACATTGTTACCTCTGCTGTCCCCTAAGGAGCAATCCCTGACCCCATTCTATTTCTTATCTGCACTCTAACCCTCACTGCTATCATCCAAAGACACAACTTTAGTTTTCACATGTACCCTGACAACACCCAGCTCTCCCTCACCAGCACCTCTCTCAACTCCTCCAGTCTCTACATTACCAGGGCTGCCTATCGACATCCTGTACTGGGTGAGCAGACGTTTCCTCCAATTAAATATTGGGAAGAATTAAGCCATGACCTTTGATCTCTGCAAAAAATACTGTTCCCTAGCTACCAACTCCATCCTTCTCCATGGCAAGTGTCTGTAACTGAACCAGACTGTCTGTGACTCGGTGTTATATTTGACCACAAGATGAGCTTCCGACCATTATTAAGACCTATTTCTATCTTCCTAACACACCCGATTGTGCCCTTCCTCAGCACATCTGCTATTGAAATCTCACTTGTGCCTTTGTTCCTTCTCGAGGAGACTATTCCAACACAGTATCGCAGAATTGTTACAGTGGAGACGGAGGCTATTCGAGCCGTTGTGTCTACGCTGGCTGTCTGAATCAGCAATTGACCGATTGTCAGTCCACTGCCTTGTCCCGTAACCCTGCACATTCTCCCTTTTCAGACCATAATCCAATTCCCTCTGAAATGCTGGTTGACCCTATCGCCCTCACTCTCAGGTGGACCATTCTGGATCCCAACTGCATGAAACAATTTTTCTCAGATCACTATTGTTTCTTTTACCATTTGCCATAAACCTGTGCCCTCTCGTTCTTGACCCTATCACATTTGGGAACAGTTTCTTCTGACCGGCTCTGTCCAGACCCCTGAACATCTCTATCAAATCTCAACACACTCCTGGCCAGACTCTCACCCTCTACCCTCTATAAACTTGAGGTCATCAAAAACTCAGCTGCAGATTTTTGGGTGTTTGGGAAGGGGGCTCCCTCCTGGGCTTGGAGAAGATCGTGTTAAACCTCTAGGAACGCGAATGTGCCAGGTCCCAGGGACAGACTGGGACAGATCTACAATCCTCATATGACCAGGGGGCTGCGCATGGAGGGACACTGCTCTCCTCCCACCACCAGGGGCAGCATCAGGAGTGTCACTGCACTCCTCCCACCACCAGGGGCAGCATCAGGAGTGTCACTGCTCTCCTCCCACCACCAGGGGCAGCATCAGGAGTGTCACTGCTCTCCTCCCACCACCAGGGGCAGCATCAGGAGTGTCACTGCACTCCTCCCACCACCAGGGGCAGCATCAGGAGTGTCACTGCACTCCTCCCACCACCAGGGGCAGCATCAGGAGTGTCGGAGTGTCACTGCTCTCCTCCCACCACCAGGGGCAGCATCAGGAGTGTCACTGCTCACCTCCCACCACCAGGGGGCAGCACCGGGAGTGTCACTGCTCACCACCCACCACCAGGGGGCAGCACCGGGAGTGTCACTGCTCTCCTCCCACCGCCAGGGGCAGCACCGGGACTGTCACTGATCTCCTCCCACCGCCAGTCGGCAGCACCGGGAGTGTCAGTGCTTTCCTCCCACCGCCAGATGGCAGCACTGGGGCTGTCACTGCTCTCCTCCCATCGGCAGGTGGCAGTAGCGGGGGTGTCACTGCGCTCCTCCTAGCGCCAGGGGGCAGCAGCGGGAATGTCATTGCTCTCTTCCCAAGCGCCAGGGGGCAGCACTGGATATTTCATTGTTCTCCTCCCACCGCGAGGGGGCAGCACGGGGACAGTCACTGCTCTCCTCCCACCGCCAGGCTGCAGCACCGGGACCGTCACTGCTCTCCTCCCATCGCCAGGTGGCAGCACCGGGAGTGTTGCTGCGCTCCTCCTACTACCAGGGGGCAGCACCGGGTCTGTCCCTGTCTCTGTCTCTGCTCTCCTCCGACCGCCAGGTGGTGATATCGTGAGTGTCACTGCTCTCCTCCCACCGCCAGGAGGCAGCACCGGAAGTGTCACTGCTCTCCTCCCACCACCAGGAGGCAGCACCGGGAGTGTCACTGCTCTCCTCCCACCGCCAGGAGGCAGCACCGGAAGTGTCACTGCTCTCCTCCCACCACCAGGAGGCAGCACCGGGAGTGTCACTGCTCTCCTCCCACCGCCAGGAGGCAGCACCGGAAGTGTCACTGCTCTCCTCCCACCACCAGGAGGCAGCACCGGGAGTGTCACTGCTCTCCTCCCACCGCCAGGCGCCGCTGTGTTGGGGCCTCGGGCCTCAGGCTGAGCCGGGTCCGGCGGCAGTGACGGGGTCTCCGCGATCTGCTCTCCGCCGCCGCCGCCGCCATGGAGCTGAAGCCGTTCGAGCGGCACCTGGAGTCGGTCAGCTCCGAGTTCGGCTGCAGTGAGTCGGGCTGCGCGGACCCCGAGGCCGGGGACTCGGTTCTGAGTGAGGCCGGGGGCGAGGTTCACTACATCCCGGTGAAGATCCTGGGCAGAGGCGCCTTCGGGGAGGCCACATTGTACCGGCGGACAGAGGTAACCATAACTAGCATAACCAGCAACACCACCATAACCAGCAACACCACCATAACCAGCAACACTGTCCTAACCACCATAACCAGCAACACCACCATAACCAGCAACACCACCATAACCAGCAACACTGTCCTAACCACCATAACCAGCAACACCACCATAACCAGCAACACCACCATAACCAGCAACACTGCCATAACCAGCAACACCGCCATAACCAGCAACACTGTCCTAACCACCATAACCAGCAACACTGTCCTAACCACCATAACCAGCAACACCACCATAACCAGCAACACCACCATAACCAGCAACACCACCGTAACCAGCAACACTGTCCTAACCACCATAACCAGCAACACCACCATAACCAGCAACACCACCGTAACCAGCAACACTGTCCTAACCACCATAACCAGCAACACTGCCATAACCAGCAACACTGTCCTAACCACCATAACCAGCAACACTGCCATAACCAGCAACACTGTCCTAACCACCATAACCAGCAACACCACCATAACCAGCAACACCACCATAACCAGCAACACTGCCATAACCAGCAACACCGCCATAACCAGCAACACTGTCCTAACCACCATAACCAGCAACACCACCATAACCAGCAACACTGCCATAACCAGCAACACCACCATAACCAGCAACACTGCCATAACCAGCAAAACCACCATAACCAGCAACACTGTCCTAACCACCATAACCAGCAACACTGCCATAACCAGCAACACCACCATAACCAGCAACACCACCATAACCAGCAACACTGTCCTAACCACCATAACCAGCAACACTGCCATAACCAGCAACACCACCATAACCAGCAACACTGCCATAACCAGCAAAACCACCATAACCAGCAACACTGTCCTAACCACCATAACCAGCAACACTGCCATAACCAGCAACACCACCATAACCAGCAACACTGCCATAACCAGCAAAACCACCATAACCAGCAACACTGCCATAACCAGCAACACCACCATAACCAGCAACACTGCCATAACCAGCAAAACCACCATAACCAGCAACACTGTCCTAACCACCATAACCAGCAACACTGCCATAACCAGCAACACCACCATAACCAGCAACACTGCCATAACCAGCAAAACCACCATAACCAGCAACACTGCCATAACCAGCAACACCACCATAACCAGCAACACTGCCATAACCAGCAAAACCACCATAACCAGCAACACTGTCCTAACCACCATAACCAGCAACACTGCCATAACCAGCAAAACCACCATAACCAGCAAAACCACCATAACCAGCAACACCACCATAACCAGCAAAACCACCGTAACCAGCAACACTGCCATAACCAGCAAAACCACCATAACCAGCAACACCACCATAACCAGCAAAACCACCGTAACCAGCAACACTGTCCTAACCAGCATAACCAGCAAAACCACCATAACCAGCAACACCACCATAACCAGCAAAACCACCATAACCAGCAACAACACCATAACCAGCAAAACCACCATAACCAGCAACAACACCATAACCAGTAAAACCACCGTAACCAGCAACACTGCCATAACCAGCAACACCACCATAACCAGCAACACTGCCATAACCAGCAACACCACCATAACCAGCAATACTGTCCTAACCAGCATAACCAGCAACACCACCGTAACCAGCAACACCACCATAACCAGCAACACTGCCATAACCAGCAACACCACCGTAACCAGCAACACTGCCATAACCAGCAACACCATCATAACCAGCAAAACCACCATAACCAGCAACACCACCATAACCAGCAACACTGTCCTAACCATCATAACCAGCAACACCATCATAACCAGCAACACTGCCATAACCAGCAACACCATCCTAACCATCATAACCAGCAACACCACCATAACTGGCAACACCACCATAACCAGCAACACCACCGTAACCAGCAACACCACCGTAACCAGCAACACCGTCCTAACCAGCATAACCGGCAACACCACCATAACCAGCAACACTGCCATGACCAGCAACACCGGCATAACCAGCAACACCACCGTAACCAGCAACACCGGCATAACCAGCAACAACGCCATAACCAGGAACAGCGCCATAACCAGCATTATCAGCAACACCATCATAACCAGGAACACCGCCATAACCAGCAACACCGCCATAACCAGCAACACTGGCATAACCAACAACACCACCATAACCAGCATAATCAACAACATCATCATAACCGACACTGCCATAACCAACAACACTGCCATAACAAGCAACACCACCATAAACAGTAGCACTACCACAACCAGCACAACCAGCAACACTACCATAACCAGCAGCACTACCATAACCACTCCAGGCTGGCGTTTATACTCTAACCCGGTAACCGGCTCAGTTCAGTTTGTGATGGGCATTGGAGCAAAGTGAAAATCATCAGATTCATGACTTTACCTCATTAACAACAGCAACTTTACCTCAAATCACTCCCTCAGTACTGACCCTCCGACATTGCGACACTACCTCGGTACTGACCCTCTGACAGTGCAGCACTCCCTCAGTACTGACCCTCCGACAGTGCAGCACTCCCTCAGTACTGACCCTCCGACATTGCGACACTACCTCGGTACTGACCCTCTGACAGTGCAGCACTCCCTCAGTACTGACCCTCCGACAGTGCAGCACTCCCTCAGTACTGACCCTCTGACAGTGCAGCACTCCCTCAGTACTGACCCTCCGACAGTGCAGCACTCCCTCAGTACTGACCCTCTGACAGTGCAGCACTCCCTCAGTACTGACCCTCCGACAGTGCAGCACTCCCTCAGTACTGACCCTCCGACATTGCGACACTACCTCGGTACTGACCCTCTGACAGTGCAGCACTCCCTCAGTACTGAGCTTCTGACAGAGCTGCACTCCCTCAGTACTGACCCTCCGACATTGCGACACTACCTCGGTACTGACCCTCTGACAGTGCAGCACTCCCTCAGTACTGACCCTCCGACATTGCGACACTACCTCGGTACTGACCCTCTGACAGTGCGGCACACCCTCAGTACTGACCCTCCGACATTGTGACACTACCTCGGTACTGACCCTCTGACAGTGCGGCACTCCCTCAGTACTGACCCTCCGACATTGCGACACTACCTCGGTACTGACCCTCTGACAGTGCAGCACTCCCTCAGTACTGACCCTCCGACATTGCGACACTACCTCGGTACTGACCCTCTGACAGTGCAGCACTCCCTCAGTACTGACCCTCCGACCTTGCGACACTACCTCGGTACTGACCCTCTGACAGTGCGGCACACCCTCAGTACTGACCCTCCGACATTGCGACACTACCTCGGTACTGACCCTCTGACAGTGCAGCACTCCCTCAGTACTGACCCTCCGACATTGCGACACTACCTCGGTACTGACCCTCTGACAGTGCAGCACTCCCTCAGTACTGACCCTCCGACATTGTGACACTACCTCGGTACTGACCCTCTGACAGTGCAGCACTCCCTCAGTACTGACCGTCCGACATTGCGATACTACCTCGGTACTGACCCTCTGACAGTGCGGCACACCCTCAGTACTGACCCTCCGACATTGCGACACTACCTCGGTACTGACCCTCTGACA
This sequence comes from Carcharodon carcharias, assembly GCF_017639515.1. Lineage (NCBI taxonomy): Eukaryota > Metazoa > Chordata > Chondrichthyes > Lamniformes > Lamnidae > Carcharodon > Carcharodon carcharias. Next base: position 114,892,351 of record NC_054486.1, read on the forward strand.
GTGCAGCACTCCCTCAGTACTGACCCTCCGACATTGTGACACTACCTCGGTACTGACCCTCTGACAGTGCGGCACACCCTCAGTACTGACCCTCCGACATTGCGACACTACCTCGGTACTGACCCTCTGACAGTGCAGCACTCCCTCAGTACTGACCCTCCGACATTGCGACACTACCTCGGTACTGACCCTCTGACAGTGCAGCACTCCCTCAGTACTGACCCTCCGACATTGCGACACTACCTCGGTACTGACCCTCTGACAGTGCGGCACACCCTCAGTACTGACCCTCCGACAGTCCAGCACTCCCTCAGTACTGACCCTCTGACAGTGCGGTGCTTCCTCAGCACTGACCCTCTGACAGTGTAACGCTCCCTCAGCGCTGACCCATGACAGTGCAGCACTTCCTCAGTATTGACCCTCCGACAGTGCGGCACTCCCTCAGTACTGACCCTCTGACAGTGCGGCACTCCCTCAGTACTGACCCTCCGACAGTGCGGCGTTTCCTCAGCGCTGACCCTCCGACAGTGTAAAGCTCCCTCAGTACTGACCCTCTGACAGTGCGGCACTCCCTCAGTACTGACCCTCCGACAGTGCGGCACTCCCTCAGTACTGACCCTCCGACAGTGCAGCACTCCCTCAGTACTGACCCTCCGACAGTGCGGCGATCCCTCAGCATTGACCCTCTGACAGTGCAGCACTCCCTCAGTACTGACCCTCCGACAGTGCAGCACTCCCTCAGTACTGACCCTCCGACAGTGTAAAGCTCCCTCAGCACTGACCCATGACAGTGCAGCACTCCCTCAGTACTGACCCTCCGACAGTGCAGCACTCACTCAGTACTGACCCTCCGACAGTGCAGCACTCCCTCAGTACTGACCCTCCGACAGTGTAAAGCTCCCTCAGCACTGACCCATGACAGTGCAGCACTCCCTCAGTACTGACCCTCTGACAGTGCGGTGCTTCCTCAGCACTGACCCTCCAACAGTATAACACTTCCTCAGTATTGACCCTCCGACAGTGTAATGCTCCCTCAGTACTGACCGTCTGATAGTGTAAAGCTCCCTCAGCACTGACCCTCTGACAGTGCGGCACTCCCTCAGTACTGACCCTCCAACAGTGCGGCGTTTCCTCAGCGCTGACCCTCTGACAGTGTAACGCTCCCTCAGCGCTGACCCTCCGACAGTGTAAAGCTCCCTCAGCACTGACCCTCTGACAGTGCGGCACTCCCTCAGCACTGACCCTCCGACAGTGCGGCACTCCCTCAGTACTGACCCTCCGACAGTGCAGCACTCCCTCAGTACTGACCCTCCGACAGTGCGGCGATCCCTCAGCACTGACCCTCTGACAGTGCAGCACTCCCTCAGTACTGACCCTCCGACAGTGCGGCACTCCCTCAGTACTGACCCTCCGACAGTGCAGCACTCCCTCAGTACTGACCCTCCGACAGTGCAGCACTCCCTCAGTACTGACCCTCCGACAGTGCGGCGATCCCTCAGCACTGACCCTCTGACAGTGCAGCACTCCCTCAGTACTGACCCTCCGACAGTGCAGCACTCCCTCAGTACTGACCCTCCGACAGTGCAGCACTCCCTCAGTACTGACCCTCTGACAGTGTAACGCTCCCTATTGTCCAGGTCTTGCTGCATTTGGACATGGACTGCTTCAGTATCTTGTTGTCACCAGCCTCCTGTACTGCAGTGAGACCTGGACTGTATTTCAGAGACACATAAGAGCGCTGGAGAAATTCCATCAGCAATGCCTCTGTCACATTCAATGGGAGGACCATCAAGCAAACGCTAGTGTCCTCCTTAAAGCCAGTTCCACAAGCATTCAGGGAAAACTCCTGCAAAATCAACTTCAATGGACTGGACACTCAAAAACACTCTCCCCAGACAGGCCCTGTTTTCTCAACTCTCAAATAGTCCATGTTCCAGGGGAGAACAAATAAAGCACTTCAAAGGCACTCTGAAGCTCTCCTTGAAGCGCTGCAGCATTGGCATTAATGACTGGGAGGAGCTTGTTACCGATTGTTCAGACTCCATCAGGCTTTGAGTCCCGGTGTCTGATGGTGAGGCAGAGCAGCGGCGGAGAAGGAAAGAAAAGGAACAAATCCTGAGGTACAGATCCCACTACCTCGTGGGACGTCCTACCCCATATGCCCAAAGATGTTTGAGTTGAGAATCGGCCTGGTTAGTCACGTGAAGATCCACCCGCAGAAACCTGGGACCCTGATTAGGCGTTGTCATCGAATCGAGGGACAGCTGACCATGACAATGCTTTGGTACCTCAGGAGTCGCGAATGGCACTGAACACTGCAATCACCAGTGAACTCCTGACCTTAGGATGGAGGGAAGGTCATTGACGAAGCAGCTGAAGATGGTTGGGACAAGGACACTATCCTGAGGAACTCCTGCAGTGATGTCCTGGAGCTGAGATGACTGACCTCCAAAAACCACGACTATCTTCCTTTGTGCTAGGTATGACTCCAACCAGCAGAGAGTTTTCCCCTGATTCCCTTTGACTCCAGTTTTGTTGGGGCTCCTCGAT
>NC_054486.1:114899900-115020012 GCF_017639515.1 Carcharodon carcharias
GGAGGAGAGAGTTCAAGATCTAAAGTTGTTGAATTCAATATTCAGTCCGGAAGGCTGTAAAGTGCCTAGTCGGAAGATGAGGTGCTGTTCCTCCAGTTTGCGTTGGGCTTCACTGGAACAATGCAGCAAGCCAAGGACAGACATGTGGGCAAGAGAGCAGGGTGGAGTGTTAAAATGGCAAGCGACAGGGAGGTTTGGGTCATTCTTGTGGACAGACCGCAGGTGTTCTGCAAAGCGGTCGCCCAGTTTACGTTTGGTCTCTCCAATGTAGAGGAGACCACATTGGGAGCAACGAATGCAGTAGACTAAGTTGGGGGAAATGCAAGTGAAATGTTGCTTCACTTGAAAGGAGTGTTTGGGCCCTTGGACAGTGAGGAGAGAGGAAGTGAAGGGGCAGGTGTTGCATCTTTTGCGTGGGCATGGGGTGGTGCCATAGGTGGGGGTTGAGGAGTAGGGGGTGATGGAGGAGTGGACCAGGGTGTCCCGGAGGGAACGATCCCTATGGAATGCCGACGGGGGGGGGTGAAGGGAAGATGTGTTTGGTGGTGGCATCATGCTGGAGTAGGCGGAAATTGCGGAGGATGATCCTTTGAATGCGGAGGCTGGTGGGGTGATAAGTGAGGACAAGGGGGACCCTATCATGTTTCTGGGAGAGAGGAGAAGGCATGAGGGCGGATGCGCGGGAGATGGGCCGGACACGGTTGAGGGCCCTGTCAACGACCGTGGGTGGAAAACCTCAGTTAAGGAAGAAGGAGGACATGTCAGAGGAACTGTTTTTGAAGGTAGCAACATCAGAACAGATGCGACGGAGGCGAAGGAACTGAGAGAATGGGACGGAGTCCTTACAGGAAGCGGGGTGTGAGGAGCTGTAGTCGAGGTAGCTGTGGGAGTCGGTGGGTTTGTAATGGATATTGGTGGACAGTCTATCACCAGAGATTGAGACAGAGAGGTCAAGGAAGGGAAGGGAAGTGTCAGAGATGGACCACGTGAAAATGATGGAGGGGTGGAGATTGGAAGCAAAATTAATAAATTTTTCAAGTCCCAATAAGAGCATGAAGCAGCACCGAAGTAATCATCGATGTACCGGAGAAAGAGTTGTGGAAGGGGGTCGAAGTAGGACTAGAAGAAGGAATGTTCCACATACCCCATAAAGAGACAGACATAGCTGGGGCCCATGCGGGTACCCATAGCCACACCTTTTATTTGGAGGAAGTGAGAGGAGTTAAAGGAGAAATTGTTCAGCGTGAGAACAAGTTCAGCCAGGCCATTGTTTCCAGGACTGTCACTGACCTCATCTCCTCTGGAGATCTTCCTCCCACAGCTTCCAACCTGATAGTCGCCCAACCTCGGACGGCCCGCTTCTACCTCCTACCCAAAATCCACAAACAGAACTGCCCCGGTAGACCGATCGTGTCAGCTTGCTCCTGCCCCACAGAACTCATTTCTTGTTAGCTTGACTCCCTTCTCTCTCCCCTTGTCCAGTCCCTTCCCACCTACATCCGTGATTCCTCTGACACCTTACGTCACATCAACAATTTCCAGTTCCCTGGCCCCAACCACTTCCTCTTCACCATGGACGTCCAATCCCTCTACACCTCCATCCCCCACCAGGATGGTCTGAGGGCCCTTAGCTTCTTCCTCGAACAGAGGCCCGAACAATTCCCATCCACCACTACTCTCCTCCGTCTGGCTGAACTTGTTCTCACGCTGAACAATTTCTCCTTCAACTCCTCTCACTTCCTCCAAATAAAAGGTGTGGCTATGGGTACTTGCATGGGCCCCAGTTATGCCTGTCTCTTTATGGGGTATGTGGAACATTCCTTGTTGCAGTCCTACTCCGGCCCCCTTCCACAACTCTTTCTCCGGTACATCGATGATTACTTCGGTGCTGCTTCATGCTCTCGTCGGGACTTGGAAAAATTTATTAATTTTGCTTCCAATCTCCACCCCTCCATCATTTTCACATGGTCCATCTCTGACACTTCCCTTCCCTTCTTTGACCCCTCTGTCTCAATTTCTGGTAATAGACTGTCCACCCATATCCATTACAAGCCTATTGACTCCCACAGCTACCTCGACTACAGCTCCTCACACCCCGCTTCCTGTAAGGACTCCATCCCATTCTCTCAGTTCCTTCGCTTCCGTCGCATCTGTTCTGACGATGCTACCTTCAAAAACAGTTCCTCTGACATGTCCTCCTTCTTCCTTAACCGAGGTTTTCCACCCACGGTCATTGACAGGGCCCTCCTCTCCTCACCGTCCAAGGGCCCAAACACTCCTTTCAAGTGAAGCAGCATTTCACTTGCATTTCCCCCAACTTAGTCTACTGCATTCGTTGCTCCCATTGCAGTTTCCTCTACATTGGAGAGACCAAACGTAAACTGGGCGACCGCTTTGCAGAACACCTGCGGTCTGTCCACAAGAATGACCCAAACCTCCCTGTCGCTTGCCATTTTAACACTCCACCCTGCTCTCTTGCCCACATGTCTGTCCTTGGCTTGCTGCATTGTTCCAGTGAAGCCCAACGCAAACTGGAGGAACAACACCTCATCTTCCGACTAGGCACTTTACAGCCATCCGGACTGAATATTGAATTCAACAACTTTAGGTCGTGAGCTCCCTCCCCCATCCCCACCCCCTTTCTGTTTCCCCCTTCCTTTTTTTCCCCAATAAATTATAAAGATTTTCCTTTTCCCACCTATTTCCATTATTTTTAAATCTTTTATGCCCCCCACCCCCACTAGAGCTATACCTGGAGTGCCCTACCATCCATTCTTAATTAGCACATTCGTTTAGATAATATCACCAACTTCAACACCTATGTGTTCTTTTGTTCTTTTGTCTGTGACATCTTTTGATGATCTGCTCCTATCCTGACGACCCCCACACCCCACCTTAAACCAGCTAATATTTCACCCCTTTCCTTGTAAAGAAAGATCAGTTCTGTTGAAGGGTCATGAGGACTCGAAACGTCAACTCTTTTCTTCTCCGCCGATGCTGCCAGACCTGCTGAGTTTGTCCAGGTAATTCTGTTTTTGATTCGTCTTGTTATGTCCATCCCAGGGGGTGGCCCCACCAGCGTTATTCAATTTGGAACATTCTGGAAGCTCGATAATCTGTGTTGAATAAGCAAATGTCACCTGACCCTTTGGCAGTCATCTTAACAGTTCCTAGATATTTGACTACAAGAACGATTCATTGGTGTTCATTTTAAACTAAGAAAAGATGGTTCCTGAAGCTTCCTTACCAGTCAGTCCATGTGTAAAGTTAGGAATATGATGTGCCTTTACTGAGCATGATACCAGTATAGTTGCAGCCTAACCTGTACCCTGTGCTTTTCTCTAGCAGAGCTTTTAAACAGTTTTTACTACTTGGTTTTCTTGTTGCTAATTATGGAAATGACATTGTCACTCCATCTCCTTGTGTTTAGACTGTCGTGTGGTACTTGTACCAGATTGTCTCAGCTGTGGCTCATATTCATAGCTATGGAATTCTTCACAGGTCAGTAAACTGCTGAGGGTGAGGGTCTGTTCACTGGCATCTGTGTTTGCGTCCGTGAGAGAAAGGTGACAATATGTGTGACCCGGGAGAGGGTGCAAGTGGCTTGGGGAGGTGGGGGGGTAGTGACTCAGGGGAGTGGGGGCAAGTGACTGGGGGGGTGGGGTGGGGCAGGGCGTGACCCAGGTGAGTGTACCTGAACGGGGGGAGGTGTAGGTGTCTCAGGGGAGTGACAGCGATTGTCCAGGGGAGTGGGACCACACTTAGAATACTGGGAACAGTTTTGGTCCCCTTATCTAAGGAAAGATATACTGGCATTGGAGGCAGTCCAGAGAAGGTTCACTAGGTTGGTCCCAGGTGCGGAGGGATTTTCTTATGAAGGGAGGTTGAGTAGGTTGGGCTGTACTCGTTGGAGTTTAGAAGAATGAGAGGTGACCTTATTGAAACATATAAGATTCTTAGGGGGCTTGACAGGGTAGATGCTGAGAGGTTGTTTCCCCTTGTGGGAGAGTCTGGGACCAGAGGGAATAATCTCAGAGTAAGGGGGTCGCCAATTTAAGACAGAGATAAGGAGGAATTTCTTCTCTCAGAGGGTAGTGAGTCTATGGAATTCTTTACCGCAGAGGGCTGTAGAGACTGGGTCATTAAGTATATTCAAGGCTGAGATAGGCAGATTTTTAATCAGTCAGGGAATCAAGGGTTATGGGGAAAAGGCAGGAAAGTGGAGTTGAGGATTATCAGATCAGCCGTGTGTTACGGCACAGCCAATGGTAAATGCTGAGCTACTCAAACTCCAAAGGGAAACTTGAAACAACTACTAAAACGGTTTTGCAATTTGTATAAATTTCGAGATGTGTGCCTTGAATTCAGTAATGATAAGACCACTGAGTTTTATAGGTTTCTTACAAAACTATGGCGGAGCAGACTGAATGGGCCGAATGGCCTACTTCTACGTCTTGTGGCCTTATGGTCTGTGACCAGGGGAGTGGGATGAGTGTCCCGGGGTGGGGGGGGAATGGGGCGAGTGACATCAATGGAATGTGTGAGCCAGAGTGTAATTTGAGCTGTGCAGTGTGTCCAGTCTGATACTCAGCGCTGTTGGTCAGCTGTGTTACCCTGTCCAAGCTGTGTGTGTGATGATTGCTAATACTTTCTATTCAGGGATATAAAGACACTCAACATCTTCCTCACTAAGTCAGACCTGATCAAGCTGGGTGATTATGGACTGGCCAAGCGTTTAAACTCCCCGCACTCGATGGCGGAGACTGTAAGTACTGGACGCCGCATATCATCACATCACACAGGTCAGGATTCACAGGCCAGAGGGCATGGGGCTGCTGCAGTCTCAGTCACATCAGATGTGAGTCAGGACTGGAATGTGTGAACTTTCAACTTACAACGCTACAGTTTGAACACGTGTTCACTCTCATCCCTTATTGCTCGATGCTGATCTGCTTCTTCTCCAAGAGTATACCTGTGGCCCTCTGACATCATTAAACTGAAGTGTGCCATACCCTGAGAGTGACAGACAGGAGCCCGGTTTCTGCTGGGTCACTGAGAAATAGCAGGTATCTGCTCTGCTCCAGTTACAACACATTACATAGAGGATCTGCCCCTCAACATGTCCCTTCCCAGGGAGTCAGGTACTCCAGCTACTGCAGGTCCACTCACCCTCAGACAGTGACCCTGGCCTAGACTCACCCTCAGACGCAGACCCTGGCCTAGACTCACCCTCAGACACAGACCCTGCTCTAGACTCGCCCTCAGACACAGACCCTGGTCTAGACTCACCCTCAGACACAGACCCTGGTCTAGACTCACCCTCGGACACTGACCCTGGTCTGGGCTCTCCCTCTGACACAGACCCTGGTCTGGACTCTCCCTCGGACACAGACTCTGGTCTGGACTCACCCTCGGACACAGACCCTGGTCTAGACTCGCCCTCAGACACAGACCCTGGTCTAGACTCACCCTCGGACACAGACGCTGGTCTAGACTCACCCTTGGACACAGACCCTGGTCTGCACTCTCCCTCGGACACAGACTTTGATCTGGACTCTCCCTCGGACACAGACTCTGGTCTGGACTCACCCTCAGATGCAGACTCTGTTGGGGTATCTTGTGGATAAATCCACTTATGCAGATGAAGTGGGAGAAATGTTTTCTAGAGCAACGAAGCTCGGCTGGGGTCAGGATGTGTTCTGGGGCCAAATGACTTGGGTGAAGGGACTGAAGGTACGTTCACCAAATTTGCTAATGACACAAAGATAGTTGGAAATGATGTTGTGAAGAGGACATGAGCCTGCAAAGGGACAGAGACAGGTTCAGCGAGTGGACAGATATTTGGCAGTTGGGGTGTAATGTGGGAAGTGCAAACTCGTCCACTTTGGCAGCAAGAATTAAAAAGAAGCTTAATATTTAACCAGAGAGAGATTACAGAGCTCTGAGGCACAGGACGCTGGGCATCCTGGTGCAAAAAGTTAGCAGGCAGGTCCAGCGAGTGATTAGGAAGGCAAGTGGAGTGTTGTTGTTTATTGCAAGTGGAATGGAATATAAAAGTAGGGATGTTTTGCTACAGTTGTACAGGGCATTGGTGAGTCCACATCTGGAGCACTGTATACAGTTTTGGTCTCCTTATTTAAGAAACGATATAAATACATTAGAAGCAGTTCAGAGAAGGTTCACTCGACTGATACTTGGGATGAGGGGCTTATCTTATGAAGAGAGATTGGACCTGTGCCCATAGGAGTTTAGAAGACTGAGAGGTGATCTTAGTGAAACATATAAGATCCTGAGGGGACTTGACAGGGTGGATGCTGAAAGGATGTTTTCCCCTTGTGGGAGAGACTAGAACTAGGGGACACAGTTTAAAAATAAGGGTCTTACAGTTAAGACAGAGGTGAGAAGAAATTTTTTCTCTGAGGGTTGAGAGTCTCTGGAACACGCATCCCAAGGGAGAGGTGGAGGCAGGGTCAACCAATATTGTTAAGGTGGAGTTAGGTAGATTTCTGAGTAACAAGGGAGTCAAAGGTTATTGGGGTAGATCAAATGTGGAATTGAGGCCAAAATCAGATCAGCTTTGATCATATTGAATGGGGAGGAGTACTCAAACAACCGAATGGCCTATTCTTGTTCACAGTTCGTATGTTCGTATGTCCTTTGGTGTCAGGGTACCTTCTGGTCTTCTCCCTGTAACAGTGACCGTCAACTGGTCTTCCCCCTGTAACAGTGTCTGTCCACTGGTCTTCTCCCTGTAACAGTGACCGTCCGCTGGTCTTCTCCCTATAACAGTGACCGTCCGCTGGTCTTCTCCCTGTAACAGTGACCGTCCGCTGGTCTTCTCCCTGTAACAGTGACCGTCCACTGTTCTCCCTGTAACAGTGACCGTCAGCTGGTCTTCTCCCTGTAACAGTGACCGTCCGCTGGTCTTCTCCCTGTAACAGTGACCGTCCGTTGGTCTCCTTGTAACAGTGACCGTCCGTTGGTCTCCTTGTAACAGTGACCGTCCGCTGATCTTCTCCCTGTAACAGTGACTGTCCACTGGTCTTCTCCCTGTAACAGTGACCGTCCACTGGTCTTCCCCCTGTAACAGTGTCCGTCCACTGGTCTTCTCCCCGTAACAGTGACCGTCCACTGGTCTTCTCCCTATAACAGTGACCGTCCGCTGGTCTTCTCCCTGTAACAGTGACCGTCCGTTGGTCTCCTTGTAACAGTGATCGTCCGCTGATCTTCTCCCTGTAACAGTGACTGTCCACTGGTCTTCCCCCTGTAACAGTGTCCGTCCACTGGTCTTCTCCCCATAACAGTGACCGTCAGCTGGTCTTCTCCCTGTAACAGTGACCATCCACTGGTCTTCTCCCTGTAACAGTGACCGTCCGCTGGTCTTCTCCCTGTAACAGTGACCGTCCGCTGGTCTTCTCCCTGTAACAGTGACCGTCCACTGTTCTCCCTGTAACAGTGACCGTCAGCTGGTCTTCTCCCTGTAACAGTGACCGTCCACTGGTCTTCTCCCCGTAACAGTGTCCGTCCACTGGTCTTCTCCCCGTAAAAGTGACCGTCAGCTGGTCTTCTCCCTGTAATAGTGACCGTCCGCTGGTCTTCTCCCTGTAACAGTGACCATCTGCTGGTCTTCTCCCTGTAACAGTGTCCGCTGGTCTCCCTGTAACAGTGTCTGTCCGCTGGTCTTCTCCCTGTAACAGTGTCTGTCCGCTGGTCTCCCTGTAACAGTGACCGTCCGCTGGTCTTCTCCCTGTAACAGTGTCTGTCCGCTGGTCTCCTTGTAACAGTGACCGTCCACTGGTATTCTCCCTGTAATAGTGTCCGCTGGTCTCCCTGTAACAGTGACCGTCCACTGGTCTTCTCCCTGTAACAGTGTCTGTCCACTGGTCTTCTCCCTGTAACAGTGACCATCCGCTGGTCTTCTCCCTGTAACAGTGACCATCCGCTGGTCTTCTCCCTGTAACAGTGACCGTCCACTGGTCTTCTCCCTGTAACAGTGTCTGTCCGCTGGTCTCCCTGTAACAGTGACCGTCCACTGGTCTTCTCCCTGTAACAGTGACCGTCCACTGGTCTTCTCCCCATAACAGTGTCCGCTGGTCTTCTCCCTGTAACAGTGTCCGCTGGTCTCCCTGTAACAGTGACCGTCCACTGGTCTTCTCCCTATAACAGTGACCGTCCGCTGGTCTTCTCCCTGTAACAGTGACCGTCCGTTGGTCTCCTTGTAACAGTGATCGTCCGCTGATCTTCTCCCTGTAACAATGACTGTCCACTGGTCTTCCCCCTGTAACAGTGTCCGTCCACTGGTCTTCTCCCCATAACAGTGACCGTCAGCTGGTCTTCTCCCTGTAACAGTGACCATCCACTGGTCTTCTCCCTGTAACAGTGACCGTCCGCTGGTCTTCTCCCTGTAACAGTGACCGTCCGCTGGTCTTCTCCCTGTAACAGTGACCGTCCACTGTTCTCCCTGTAACAGTGACCGTCAGCTGGTCTTCTCCCTGTAACAGTGACCGTCCACTGGTCTTCTCCCCGTAACAGTGTCCGTCCACTGGTCTTCTCCCCGTAAAAGTGACCGTCAGCTGGTCTTCTCCCTGTAACAGTGACCGTCCGCTGGTCTTCTCCCTGTAACAGTGACCATCTGCTGGTCTTCTCCCTGTAACAGTGTCCGCTGGTCTCCCTGTAACAGTGTCTGTCCGCTGGTCTTCTCCCTGTAACAGTGTCTGTCCGCTGGTCTCCCTGTAACAGTGACCGTCCGCTGGTCTTCTCCCTGTAATAGTGTCCGCTGGTCTTCTCCCTGTAACAGTGTCTGTCCGCTGGTCTTCTCCCTGTAACAGTGTCTGTCCGCTGGTCTCCTTGTAACAGTGACCGTCCACTGGTATTCTCCCTGTAATAGTGTCCGCTGGTCTCCCTGTAACAGTGACCGTCCACTGGTCTTCTCCCTGTAACAGTGTCTGTCCACTGGTCTTCTCCCTGTAACAGTGACCATCCGCTGGTCTTCTCCCTGTAACAGTGACCATCCGCTGGTCTTCTCCCTGTAACAGTGACCGTCCACTGGTCTTCTCCCTGTAACAGTGTCTGTCCGCTGGTCTCCCTGTAACAGTGACCGTCCACTGGTCTTCTCCCTGTAACAGTGACCGTCCACTGGTCTTCTCCCCATAACAGTGTCCGCTGGTCTTCTCCCTGTAACAGTGTCCGCTGGTCTCCCTGTAACAGTGACCGTCCACTGGTCTTCTCCCTATAACAGTGACCGTCCGCTGGTCTTCTCCCTGTAACAGTGACCGTCCGTTGGTCTCCTTGTAACAGTGATCGTCCGCTGATCTTCTCCGTGTAACAGTGACTGTCCACTGGTCTTCCCCCTGTAACAGTGTCCGTCCACTTGTCTTCTCCCTGTAACAGTGTCTGTCCGCTGGTCTTCTCCCTGTAACAGTGACCATCCACTGGTCTTCTCCCTGTAACAGTGTCCGTCCACTGGTCTTCTCCCTGTAACAGTGTCTGTCCGCTGGTCTTCTCCCTGTAACAGTGACCATCCACTGGTCTTCTCCCCGTAACAGTGTCCGCTGGTCTTCTCCCCGTAACAGTGTCCGCTGGTCTCCCTGTAACAGTGTCCGCTGATGTTGAGGTCAGCCTGTTCTCCATTCGAGTTGACCCGTCTGTTCTCTCCGCAGTGTGTCGGCACTCCGTATTATATGTCACCAGAACTCTGCCAAGGAGAGAGGTATAACTTCAAATCGGATATCTGGGCGGTGGGATGTGTGCTGTTCGAGCTGCTCACCCTCACACGCACCTTCGATGCGACGGTAGGAAACTGTCCATGACACACAAACACACCTCCTGGTGTTGCTATTCAGCTGGGGGCTGGTGTCCGTTTCCTAACACCGACCCTGTACCATTCGCTCATCACCCACTGCCCCGCCACAACTCCAGCCCCTCCCCCTCTCACTGCTCCCTCGCGCTGCCCCCCCCTCGCGCTGCTCCCCCCTCTCACTGCTCCCTCGCTCTGCCCCCCCCCTCACACTGCTCCCTCGCTCTGCCCCTCCCTCGCGCTGCTCCCCCCTCTCACTGCTCCCTCGCTCTGCCCCTCCCTCGCGCTGCTCCCCCCTCTCACTGCTCCCTCGCTCTGCCCCTCCCTCGCGCTGCTCCCCCCTCTCACTGCTCCCTCGCGCTGCCCCTCCCTCGCGCTGCCCCCCCCCTCACACTGCTCCCTCGCGCTGCCCCCCCCTCGCGCTGCCCCCCCCCTCACACTGCTCCCTCGCGCTGCCCCCCCCTCGCGCTGCTCCCCCCCTCACACTGCTCCCTCGCTCTGCCCCCCCCTCGCGCTGCTCCCCCCCTCACACTGCTCCCTCGCGCTGCCCCCCCCTCGCGCTGCTCCCCCCCTCACACTGCTCCCTCGCTCTGCCCCCCCCTCGCGCTGCTCCCCCCCTCACACTGCTCCCTCGCTCTGCCCCCCCCTCGCGCTGCTCCCCCCCCACACTGCTCCCTCCTCACACTGCCCCCCCCCTCACACTGCTCCCTCGCGCTGCTCCCCCCTCACACTGCTCCCCCCTCGCGCTGCTCCCCCCTCACACTGCCCCCCCCTCACACCGCCCCCCCCTCACACTGCTCCCCCCTCACACTGCCCCCCCCCCTCACACTGCTCCCCCCCCCTCACACTGCCCCCCCCTCACACCGCCCCCCCCTCACACTGCTCCCCCCTCACACTGCCCCCCCCCCTCACACTGCTCCCCCCCCCTCACACTGCCCCCCCCTCACACTGCCCCTCCCTCGCGCTGCTCCCCCCTCACACTGCCCCCCCCTCACACTGCCCCCCCCTCACACTGCCCCCCCCTCACACTGCCCCTCCCTCGCGCTGCTCCCCCCTCACACTGCCCCCCCCTCACACTGCCCCTCCCTCGCGCTGCTCCCCCCTCACACTGCCCCCCCCTCACACTGCCCCTCCCTCGCGCTGCTCCCCCCTCACACTGCCCCCCCCTCACACTGCCCCTCCCTCGCGCTGCTCCCCCCTCACACTGCCCCCCCCTCACACTGCCCCCCCCCCTCACACTGCCCCCCCCCTCACACTGCCCCCCCCCTCACACTGCTCCCCCCTCACACTGCTCCCTCGCTCTGCCCCCCCCCTCACACTGCTCCCTCGCTCTGCCCCTCCCTCGCGCTCCCCCCCCCTCACACTGTCCCCCCTCACACTGCTCCCCCCTCACACTGCCCCCCCCTCACACTGCCCCCCCCTCACACTGCTCCCCCCTCACACTCCCCCCCCCTCACACTGCCCCCCCCCTCACACTGCCCCCCCCCTCACACTCCCCCCCCCTCACACTGCCCCCCCCTCACACTGCCCCCCCCTCACACTGCCCCCCCCTCACACTGCCCCCCCCTCACACTGCTCCCCCCTCGCGCTGCCCCCCCTCACACTGCTCCCCCCTCGCGCTGCCCCCCCTCTCGCGCTGCCCCCCCTCACACTGCTCCCCCCTCGCTCTGCCCCCCCCTCGCGCTGCCCCCCCCTCACACTGCCCACCCCTCACACTGCTCCCTCGCGCTGTCCCCCCTCACACTGTCCCCCCCTCACACTGCCCCCCCCTCACACTGCTCCCCCCTCGTTCTGCCCCCCCCTCGCGCTGCCCCCCCTCTCGCGCTGCCCCCCCTCACACTGCTCCCCCCTCGCGCTGCCCCCCCTCGCGCTGCTCCCCCCACCCCCCTAACCCACAGCCCCCCACCCCTTCCCCTATCCTTTGCCCTATCCCCTGATCAATTTGATGATTTTATTTGTTTCTGTTTCCCAGAATCCACTGAATCTCTGTGTAAAGATAGTGAAGGGGACTCGGACGATGGAGGTGGATCCCACTGTCTACAGTGAGGACATGCGCTCCATAGTCTTGCTGTGTTTGGACAAGGTGAGCTCGATCTCTGGTATACGCGGGCTGCACATACTCTGGCCTTGCCTTGCCCCCCAGTGTACCCCCTGACCCCCAGTGTACCCACCAACCCCCTGCCCCCCAGTGTCCCCACCAACCTCCTGACCCCCAGTGTACCCACCAACCCCCTGACCCCCAGTGTACCCACCAACCCCCTGACCCCCAGTGTACCCACCAACCCCCTGACCCCCAGTGTACCCCCCTGACCCCCAGTGTACCCACCAACCCCCTGAGCCCCAGTGTACCCCCCTGACCCCCAGTGTACCCACCAACCCCCTGAGCCCCAGTGTACCCCCCTGACCCCCAGTGTACCCACCAACCCCCTGCCCCCCAGTGCACCCACCAACCCCCAGTGTACCCACCACACTCCTCACCCCCCAGTGTACCCACCAACCCCCAGTGTACCCACCTCACTCCTCACCCCCCAGTGTACCCTCCACACTCCTCACCCCCCAGTGTACCCACCTCACTCCTCACCCCCCAGTGTACCCACCTCACTCCTCACCCCCCAGTGTACCCACCTCACTCCTCACCCCCCAGTGTACCCTCCACACTCCTCACCCCCCAGTGTACCCACCTCACTCCTCACCCCCCAGTGTACCCACCTCACTCCTCACCCCCCAGTGTACCCACCTCACTCCTCACCCCCCAGTGTACCCACCTCACTCCTCATCCCCCAGTGTACCCACCTCACTCCTCACCCTCCACTCTCTTTTTTTCAGGATCCCATGAAGAGACCATCAGCCGAGCAGATTCTGAACCAGCCAATCATCCGACAGCGCCGAGCGTGAGTTCCCCCAACATCCAACTGCGGCCAGGGGACAGAGGGCGAGGGAAGAGGGGACGGAGGGCGAGGGGACGGAGGGCGAGGGGACGGAGGGCGAGGGGACGGAGGGCGAGGGGACGGAGGGCGAGGGGACGGAGGGCGAGGGGACGGAGGGCGAGGGGACGGAGGGCGAGGGGAGAGGGGACGGAGGGCGAGGGGACATTGGGCGAGGGGAGAGGGGACGGAGGGCGAGGGGAGAGGGGACGGAGGGCGAGGGGACGGAGAGCGAGGGGTCAGTGGGCGAAGGGAGAGGGGACGGAGGAGATGGGTGGATGGGGGTGGTGATAGTGTGTATATGTAACCCTCTGTACCTACTTCATTGCCCCCCCCTCCCCACATCCGGCCTCCTGACGCCCTGCGCCTGCTCCTCCCCTCCTCCCCCACTGCACCCTCCCCCCCTCCTCACCCTCCACCCACCCCGCCACCCTCCCTCCGTGCTCTCCCCCCGCGCCTTCCCATCCCCATGCCCTCCCCGCTTCTACTTACCCCGAGCCCTCTATCTCACCTCTCGCGTGCTCCCACCCCCTTCATCACTCTCCCCCTCCTCTTGTCCCTCTCTTAGCCGTACCCCCTCACTGTTAACGGATGGGAATTTCGACTGTAGATCCCCTTCACTTTCGGATTTGACTCCCTCTTGTTTTTTTTCAGATTAATGGAGGATCGAGTCACACAGCTCAATGGATCAGCCCGAAAAACCAGGTGAGTTCCCTGATAGAGGATTAAAAGTAATCCTGCAACAACCCTCGCTGGGGTACAGGTCCCCTCCTTTCCTGAAGGTGCTGACTCTCACTGGGGTACAGGTCCCCCTCCTCTCCTGAAGGTGCTGACTCTTACTGGGGTACAGGTCCCCCTCCTCTCCTGAAGGTGCTGACTCTCACTGGGGTACAGGTCCCCCTCCTCTCCTGAAGGTGCTGACTGTCACTGGGGTACAGGTCCCCCTCCTCTCCTGAAGGTGCTGACTCTCACTGGGGTACAGGTCCCCCTCCTCTCCTGAAGGTGCTGACTCTCACTGGGGTACAGGTCCCCCTCCTCTCCTGAAGTTGCTGACTCTCACTGGGGTACAGGTCCCCCTCCTCTCCTGAAGGTGCTGACTCTCACTGGGGTACAGGTCCCCCTCCTCTCCTGAAGGTGCTGACTCTCACTGGGGTACAGGTCCCCCTCCTCTCCTGAAGGTGCTGACTCTCACTGGGGTACAGGTCCCCCTCTTCTCCTGAAGATGCTGACTCTCACTGGGGTACAGGACCCTTCTCTGCATCAGAGAGAGTGTGGAAAAGATTCATGAGAATGGTTCCAGGGATGAAGAGCTTCAGTTATGAAAACAGATTGGAGAAGTTGGGAATGTTTTCCTGAGTGAAGAAAAGGTTGAGAGGATATTTGATAGAGATGTGCAAAATCATGATGGTTCTGGACAGAGTCTATAGGGAGAAATTGTTCCCATTGGTGGAAGGTTCGAGAACTAGAGACACAGATTTAAGGTAATTGGTTTAAAGATCAGCAGTGGCGACATGAGGAGAAAGTTTTTCACACATCGAGTGATTAGGGTCTGAGAGTGCGCTGGAGGCAGGGAGAATCGAGGCTTTCCAAAGAGGAGAATGCCCTGAAGTGGCACCAGGGGAATTGCTTCTTCAGAGGGTCCAGCACAGACTCAGTGGGCTGAATGGCCGCCTCCTGTGCTGTAATCATTCTATGATTCTGTGACACTCTACTGATCACCAGCATCAGTTTATTGGCTGGGTCAGTCGGCATTGCTTCAGGGGGCAGGGTTCAGGGGGCAGGGCTGTGGGGTTCAGGGGGCAGGGCTGTGGGGTTCAGGGGGCAGGGCTGGGGGGTTCAGGGGGCAGGGCTGTGGGGTTCAGGGGGCAGGGCTGTGGGGTTCAGGGGGCAGGGCTGGGGGGTTCAGGGGGCAGGGTTGTGGGGTTCGGGGCAGGGCTGTGGGGTTAATGGGGCAGGGTTCAGGGGGCAGGGCTGTGGGGTTCAGGGGGCAGGGCTGTGGGGTTCAGGGGGCAGGGCTGGGGGGTTCACGGTGCAGGGCTGTGGGGTTTAGGGGGCAGGGCTATGGGGTTCAGGGGGCAGGGTTGTGGGGTTCAGAGGGCAGGGCTGTGGGGTTCAGAGGGCAGGGCTGTGGGGTTCAGAGGGCAGGGCTGTGGGGTTCAGAGGGCAGGGCTGTGGGGTTCAGAGGGCAGGGCTGTGGGGTTCAGGGGGGCAGGGCTGTGGCGTTCAGGGGACAGGGCTGTGGGGTTCAGGGAGCAGGGCTGTGGGGTTCAGGGGGCAGGGCTGTGGGGTTCCGGGGGCAGGGCTGTGGGGTTCAGGGGGGCAGGGCTGTGGGGTTCAGGGAGCAGGGCTGTGGGGTTCAGGGGGCAGGGCTGTGGTGTTCAGGGGGCAGGGCTGTGGGGTTCAGGGGGCAGGACTGTGGTGTTCAGGGGGCAGGGCTGTGGGGTTCAGGGGGCAGGGCTGTGGTGTTCAGGGGGCAGGGCTGTGGTGTTCAGGGGGCAGGGCTGTGGGGTTCAGGGGGCAGGGTTGTGGGGTTCAGGGGGCAGGGCTGTGGGGTTCAGGGGGCAGGGCTGTGGGGTTCAGGGGGCAGGAGCAGGGATGAGGCTGCAAGGGGCAGTGTTTCTTTTGGCTCTGTAATTGCTGTCTCTGTTCTGTGTTCAGGCTGAATATGCCAGCTGAACCCCCCATTGCTGTGGTGACCAGTCGGTTCAGTGATGTTTATTACTGGGGTGGTGGAAAAGCAACGCCACAGAAACTGGACTTGTTCAAGGGTGGACGGAGCGCACAGCAGGTCTGTGCCAGCAACACGCACTTCGCTGTGGTCTCAGTGGAAAAGGAGCTGTACACCTGGGCGGTGAGTATCTGTGCCAAGGGTGGGGGGAAGGTGCTGAGTACCTGTGCTGGGGGTTACAGTGAGTACTGGAGTGGAGAGACAGTACCAGTGAGGAGGGAGACGATGAGTACCAGTGAGGGGGGCAGACAATGAGTGCCAGTCAGAGGGGGCGTAAGAGTAGGGGTGGGTGGGAGAGACACTTGAGTACCAGCAAGGCGGTGGCAACAGTCAGTAGCAGTGCAGGAGAGCACTGAGTACTGGAGGGAGAGAGACAGTACCAATGATGGGGGGAAGGGATAGGGGAGACAGTGAATACTAATGGAGGAGCAGCACTGAGTAGGGGTGAGAAGCAGTGAGTATTGCATTGGGGGAGGCAGAAAGCACTGGAGAAGGGAGACAGCACTGGAGAAGGGAGACAGTGAGCACTGGAGAAGGGAGACAGTGAGCACTGGAGGGAGGGAGACAGTGAGCACTGGAAAAGGGAGACAGTGAGCACTGGAGAAGGGAGACAGCACTGGAGGGAGGGAGACAGTGAGCACTGGAGGGAGGGAGACAGTGAACACTGGGGGGAGGGTGACAGAGTGCCAGTGTGGGGGAAACACTGAGTACTGGAGGGAGGGAAACCGTGAGTACCAGCGAGAGGAGGAAACAGTGAGTACAAGTGTGGGTGGGTGGGGTGACAGTGAGTATTGGAGCAGGAAGACGGTGAGTACCAGTGCAGGGGAGTGCTGGGTGAATGTGGGATATTGGGTACCAGTGCCTGCGGGGGCTGTGGGGGTGGTCAGTGAGTGTCAGTGTTGGGGCACTGTGAGCATTGGGAGGCTCATGAGAATGAGGTGAGGAAGGTGCATTAATTGTCAGTCGGAGAACATTTAGAGGCCAAGTGATCATTGTATTGGGAAAGGATAAGGAGCATCTAGAGTAAGAATAATTATCTTGGGGAAAGCTAACTTCACTGGGTAAGAATGGACCTGGCCCAGATAAACTGGAATCAGAGATTAGCAGGGCGTTATGGCACAGCTGATGGTAAATGCTGAGCTGTTCAAATCACAGAGGGAAACTTGAAACAATTGCTAAAACGGTTTTTGCAATTTTTATAGTATGAGGGGAGGTTCTGAAATCAGGAAACGATGTCTCTGGCTACTTGTGATGGTTTTATAGTCAAATAAACATTTTTAAAAAGCCAAAAAAAACACAATAACGCTTCCACACAAGAATGGCTTCACACAGGTAGCAGTACTTTAAAACAGTTCTACACGATCTGAACTTGACTACCCTCAGAACTAACCTTTCCCTTTTCTGTTCAGCAACTATCATCATAGATTTCAAAATCTATAGAATTCCAGTCATTTTTACCACTCGAGCCTTTTTTTCTCAGGGTGCCCTCTGAGGCTGACAGCAGCTGGTTCTCCCAGTCTGGCCATGTTCTCACT
The DNA here is from genome assembly GCF_017639515.1 of Carcharodon carcharias. NCBI lineage: Eukaryota > Metazoa > Chordata > Chondrichthyes > Lamniformes > Lamnidae > Carcharodon > Carcharodon carcharias. The sequence continues at coordinate 114,916,884 of NC_054486.1, forward strand.
GTCCTGGGAGATCTAAGCAGCTGCACCCAACTGGGCCTCAGTATTTCCTTAAATGCGTTCCTTCCCCTTGGTCTCTCTATCATCTCAACCAGTCTCTTCAGAAATGCTTTCTTCCCAGAACTGATTAAATTTGTTTCTTTACCCTAACCCTTAGACTTATATAAAAAACAAGCTTACTCTAGCTTTACATCTTTTTACAACCTGCATGTATCCCCCTTTGTACTAAAACAACTCAATTCAAAATCACTCCTATTATTGTTTTATGTAAAACTTTAATTAAAGTTCCTCTTGGTTCATTAACATATCAATACCACTTCTTACTGTTGATTTTAGACTCTTGTAGTTGCTCTGGCTTTTACTCCAATTACCATACTTACAACCCCCACCTGCCTGTCTCCCAGTACATAAGAAATATGACAGTGATGTTACCAGATGTAAATTATGACAATTTCTTGTTTCCTTGACACAGGCACAAACTGTAACAGCAGCCCATTGTTCAGTTAAAGAAGAGATAATTCAAGTAGTTATATTCCCATGAAGAGAAAGCTAGGGCAAACAAATCCCGAGCTCCCTGGATAACAATTGAGATAGAGATTATGATAATGAAGAAAAGTGTGTGTATGACAGATGTCGGGTGGATAATACAATTGAGAACCAGGCTGAATATTGAAGGTTCAGAGGGGAATTGAAAAAGCAAATAAGAGAAGCAAAGAGACAGCATGAGTAGAGATTAGCAGCTAACATCAAGGGGAATCCAAAAGCATCCTATAAGTAAATAATAGTAAAAGGGTCGTAAAAGGAGGAGTAGGACTAGTTAGGGACCAAAAAGAGGAATTATGCATTAGGGCAGAGGGCATGGCTGGGATATTAAATGAATACTCTGCATCTGTCTTCACCAAGGAAAAAGATGCTGCCCAGGTAATGGTGAAAGAGGAGGTAATTCAGAGATTTGAAGGGTTTAAAATTGTATTGGATAGACTGTCTGTACTTAAAGTTGATAAGGCACCAGGACCAGATGAGATGCATCCAAGGATATTGAAGGAAGTGAATTGCGGAAGAAGCGACTATAATTTTCCAGTCTTCCTTTGACTGAGGGGTAGTGCCAGAGGACTGGAGAATTACAGATGTTGCACCCTTGTTCAAAAATGTGTGTAAAGATAAGTCCAGCAACTACAGGCCAGTCAGTTTAACCTTAGTGGTGGGGAAGCTTCTAGAAACTATAATTCCGGACAAAATGAATAGCCACTTGGGCAAATGCAAGATAATTAAGGAAAGCCAGCAGATTTGTTAAGGGCAAATGGTGTTTAACTAACTTGCTGGAGTTTTTTGATGAGGTAACAGAGAGGGTTGATGAGGGTAATGCTGTTGATGTGATGTACAAGGACTTCCAAAAGGCATTTGATAGCATGTCGCACAACAGGCTTGAGAAAACTTATAGCTCATGGAATAAAAAGGATAATAGCAACATTGATATGGGATTGGCTGAGTGACAGGAAACAGAGTATTGGGCTGGAGGAAGGTTACTAGTGGAGTTTCTCAGGCTGGAGGAAGGTTACTAGTGGAGTTTCTCAGGCTGGAGGAAGGTTACTAGTGGAGTTTCTCAGGCTGGAGGAAGGTTACTAGTGGAGTTTCTCAGGCTGGAGGAAGGTTACTAGTGGAGTTTCTCAGGCTGGAGGAAGGTTACTAGTGGAGTTTCTCAGGCTGGAGGAAGGTTACTAGTGGAGTTTCTCAGGCTGGAGGAAGGTTACTAGTGGAGTTTCTCAGGCTGGAGGAAGGTTACTAGTGGAGTTTCTCAGGCTGGAGGAAGGTTACTAGTGGAGTTTCTCAGGGCTCAGTGTTGGGACCTGACCTGTATTAATGACCTAGACCTTGGCGAGGAGGACACAGTTTCAAAGTTTGCAGATGATACAAAACTTGGAGCATTATAAACTGTGAGGAGAATAGTGTAGAACTTAAAGAGGACATGGACAAGTTGGTGGAATGGGCGGACAAGTGACAGGTGGAATTTAATTTAATGCAAAGAAACGTGAAATGATTCATTTTGGAGAAAGAACATGGAGAGACAATATAAAATAAAGGGTATAATTCTAAAAGAGGTGCAGGAGCAGAGGGACCTGGGTGTATATGTGTACAAATCATTGAAGGTGGCAGGACAGGTTGAGAGAGCGGTTAACAAAGCATACAGTATCCTGGGCTTTATTCATAGGGTCATAGAGTACAAAAGCAAATAGGTTATGTTAGACTTGTATAAAACACTGGTTCCTCTTTAGTTGCAGTATTGAGTCCAGTTCTGGGCACCAGATTTTAGGAAGGATGTGAAGGCATGAGATGAGGTGCAGAAGATTGTGAGAATGATTCCAGGGGTCCGGAACTTCAGTTTCAGAATCACAGAATTGTTACAGTGCAGGAGGAGGCCATTCAGCCCATTTGTCTGCACTGCCTCTCTGAATGGGCAATTCACCTGGTGCCATTCTCCTGCCTTCTCCCCATAATCCTGCACATTGTTTCTGATTCCCTCTTGAAAGCCTCGATTGAACCTGCCTCCTCCACAACCTCAGGCAGAGCATTCCAGGTCCTAACCACTCACTGTGTGAAAAGGTTTTTTTCACATCACTTTTGCCTCTTTTACAATTACCTTAAACCTGTGCCCTCTCATTCTCGATCCTTCCACCAATGGAAACAGTTTCTCTCTATCTACTCTGGCCAGACCCCCTCATGATTTTGAACACCTCTAAGAAGTTTCCTCTCAGCCCTCTTCTCTCCAAGGAGAACAGTCCCAACCTCACCAATCTATCTTCATAACTGAAGTTTCTCATCCCTGGAATCATTCGCCTAAACCTCTTCCACAGTCTCTCTAATACCTTCACACCCAGCCAAAAATGTGGTGCCTAGAACTGTAGGCAACACTGCAGCTGAGGCTGAACTAGTGTCCTATATAAGTTCAGCATAACCTCCCTGCTCTTGTACTCTATGCCCCTATTAATAAAGCCTAAGACACTATGCTTTATTAATCACGCTCTCAACCTGTCCTGCCACCTTCAGTGATTTATACACCTATTCACCCAGGTCCCTCTGCTCCTGCACCCCCTTTAGGATTATACCCTTTATTTTATATTGTCTCTCCAAGTTTTTCCTCCCAAAATATATCACCTTATGCTTTTTGACATTGAAATGAATCTGCCCCCTATCCGTTCATTCCACCACCTTGTCTATGCCCTTTTGACATTCTACACTATCCTCACAGTTTACAGTGCTTCCAAGTTTTGTATCATCCGCAAATTTGAAATTGTTCCTTGTACAGCAAGGTCCTGGTCATGAAAGTATTTCAGGAAAAGAAGGGCATGGTATCAGATGCCTTTTGGAAGTACATGTCAGCACATCAACAGCATTACCCTCATCCATCCTCTCTGTTACCTCTTCAAAAAACTCCAAGTTAATTAGATATGATTTTCCCTCAGAAAATCCATGCCAGCTCTCCTTAATTAATCCGCGTTTGTCCATGTGACAATTAATTCTGCCCCGAATTATAGTTTAGAAGTTTCTTCACCACTGAAGTTAAACTGACTAGTCTGTGGTTACTGGGCTTATCCTTACACCCTTTTTTAAACAGGGGTATAACGTTTGCAATTCTCCAGTCCTCTGGCACCACCCCTCAATCTAAGGAAGACTGAAAAATTATGGCCAGTGCCTCTACAATTTCCACTCTCACTTCCCTCAGTATGCCTGGTTGCATCTCATCCAGTCCTAGTGCCTTATCGACTCTAAATACAGACAGCCTATCCACTCCCACCTCCTTATCAGTTTTAAACCCTTTAAGTGTATTAATTACCTCCCCTTGTCACCATGACCTAGGCAGCATCTTCCTCTTTGGAAAAGACAGATACAGAGTATTCATTTAATATCTCAACCATGCCCTCTGCCTCCATGTGTAAATCTTCTTTTTGGTCCCTAATCAGCCCTACCCCTCCTTTTATCACCGTTTTACTATTTATACGCCTATAGAAGACTTTGGGATTCCTTTTTATGTTGGTTGCCAGTCTCTACTCAAACTCTCCCTTTGCTTCTCTTATTTACTTTTTTACCTCCCCTCTGAATCTTCCATATCCAGCTTGGTTCTCAATTGTATTTTCAACCTGACATCTGTCATAGGCACACTATTTGTCCTTTGTCTTAACTTCTATCTCCTTTTTCATCCAGAGAGCTCTGGATTTGTTTGTCCTACCTTTCCCTTTTGAGGGGATATATCTTGACTGTGCCTGAACCATTTCTTCTTCGAAGGTAGCCCATTGCTCAGCCACAGTTTTTCCTGCCAATCTTTCGTTCCAGCCTATCTGGCCCAGCTCCGTTCTTGCCCCAGCGAAGTCAGCCCTTCCGCTAGTTAATTATTCTTATTCTGGATTGTTCATTGTCCTTTTCCATAGTCATCCTAAACCTTATGATGCAATGATCACTGTCTGCTAAATGTTCCCCTGTTGACACTTGACCCACTTGGCCCAACTCATTCCCAAGTACCAGGTTGAGCAGCGCCCTTTCTCGTCGGACTGGACAGTTCTCCTGAATTGTGGAAAATTCTCCTGAATACACACGAGGAACTCTTACCCCTCTCTGCCCTTTGAGGGGAGGTGATGATGTAGTACTGTCGCTAGACTAGCGATCGAGAGACCCAGGGTAATGCTGTGGGGACCGGGGTTCGAATCCATTTTGAATTCAATGAAAATCTGGAATTAAGAGCCTAATGGTGACCATGAAGCCATTGCTGATTGTCGTAAAAACCCATCTGGGTCACTAATGTCCTTTAGGGAAGGAAATCTGCTGTCCTTACCTGGTCTGGCCTACATGTTACTCCAGACCCACAGCAATGTGGTTGACTCTTAAATGCCCTCTGAACAAGGGCAATTAGGGATGGGCAAAAAATGCTGGCCCAGCCAGTGACACCCACATCCCATGGATAAAAAAAAAATACTATCCCAGTTTATATTCGGATTATTAAAGTCCCCATTATCACTACCCTATCATTTTTGCACTTCTCTGTGATTTCCTTGCAGATTTGTTCCTTTACGTCTTTCCCAATAGTTGGTGGCCTATAGACCACACCGAGCAGCGTAATTTCACCTTTTTTTGTTCCTTAGCTCTAGCCAAATAAATCCTGTCCTTGACCCCTTGGGGATCTCCTCTTTCTCCAGCACAGCAATGCTCACCTTAACCAATACCCCACCCCTCCTCCTTTCCTTCGTTTCCTATCTCTTCTGAACACCTTGTACCCGGGAATATTTAACACCCAGTCCTGCTCTTCGTAAAAAATGGTCGGGACTGTTTTCCTTGGAGAAGATAAGATTGAGAGAAAATTTGTTCAAAATCATGAGGGACCCGGGTAGTTTGGGAGAAACGTTCCCATTGGTGGAAGGATTGAGAACCAGAGGGCACAGGTTTAAGGTGATTGGCATAAGAAGCAATGGCGACATGAGGAAAAACTTGTGCATGCAGCGAGTGGTTAGGATCCGGAACACACTGTCTGAGACTGTGGGAGAGGGATGGCCAATTAGCACTTTCAAAAACTGAATTGCTCCTTCAGAGAGCAAGCACAGACACGGCGGGCTGAATGGCCTCCTGTGCTGTAACCATTCCATGATTCTAGTCTACGAATGGCTGCCATATTGAGTCAATAGGTCAGTTTCTGCCCTGTTATTTGCTGGCACCAACTGAGGGACCGGGGAGTGAGCTGCATCCTTCACTGATCTTTGCCACTCTGGTCTCCAGGCCCAGAATCATGCTGCATCCTGAGAGTTGCTCCTTGATTCCCTCCTGAGGGTGAGTTACCGAGAGCGGACACTGGGTGGCACTGCTCCCATAGCCCAGAGTCAGAGCTTGATGATCAGATTCTGCACAGCACCAGTCTGGGGGGAATATCAGTATAACAGGGAGAGGGAGAGAGAAAGAAAGGGGAATAAAGGGATAGGGCGTGATAGAGAGAGAGGGAGGGATAGAGAAAGAGAGACAGGGATAGAGAGAGAGAGAGAGAGAGACAAGGACAGAGAGAGATAGAGGCGAGGATAGAGAGAGAGATAGGGATGGGGATAGAGAGAGAGACAGGGTTAGAGAGAAAGTGAGAGATGGGGTTACAGAGAGAGTGAGAGACGGGGTTAGAGAGAGAGAGATACGGGGTTAGAGAGAGAGAGAGAGAGACGGGGTTAGAGAGAGAGATAGAGACGGGGTTAGAGAGAGAGATAGAGAGACGGTGTTAGAGAGAGAGAGACGGGGTTAGAGAGAGAGATAGAGAGACGGTGTTAGAGAGAGAGAGACGGGGTTAGAGAGAGAGAGAGGCGGGGTTAGAGAGAGAGAGACGGTGTTAGAGAGAGAGATAGAGACGGGGTTAGAGAGAGAGAGAGAGAGAGACGGGGTTAGAGAGAGAGAGAGAGAGAGACGGTGTTAGAGAGAGAGAGACGGTGTTAGAGAGAGAGAGACGGTGTTAGAGAGAGAGAGACGGTGTTAGAGAGAGAGAGAGACGGGGTTAGAGAGAGAGAGACGGGGTTAGAGAGAGAGAGACGGGGTTAGAGAGAGAGAGACGGGGTTAGAGAGACAGAGAGAGAGACGGGGTTAGAGAGAGAGAGAGAGACGGGGTTAGAGAGAGAGATAGAGGCGGGGTTAGAGAGAGAGAGAGACGGTGTTAGAGAGAGAGAGACGGGGTTAGAGAGAGAGAGAGAGAGACGGTGTTAGAGAGAGAGAGACGGGGTTAGAGAGAGAGATAGAGGCGGGGTTAGAGAGAGAGAGAGAGAGACGTTGTTAGAGAGAGAGAGACGTTGTTAGAGAGAGAGAGACGGGGTTAGAGAGAGAGAGGCGGGGTTAGAGAGAGAGAGAGAGAGAGACGGTGTTAGAGAGAGAGATAGAGACGGGGTTAGAGAGAGAGAGAGAGACGGTGTTAGAGAGAGAGACGGGGTTAGAGAGAGAGAGAGAGAGACGGTGTTAGAGAGAGAGAGACGGGGTTAGAGAGAGAGAGAGAGAGACGGTGTTAGAGAGAGAGATAGAGACGGGGTTAGAGAGAGAGAGAGAGAGACGGTGTTAGAGAGAGAGAGACGGGGTTAGAGAGAGGCGGGGTTAGAGAGAGAGAGAGAGACGGGGTTAGAGAGAGAGAGAGAGACGGTGTTAGAGAGAGAGAGACGGGGTTAGAGAGAGAGAGAGAGAGACGGTGTTAGAGAGAGAGAGAGAGAGACGGTGTTAGAGAGAGAGAGACGGTGTTAGAGAGAGAGAGAGAGAGAGACGGTGTTAGAGAGAGAGAGAGAGAGACGGTGTTAGAGAGAGAGAGAGAGAGAGATGGTGTTAGAGAGAGAGAGAGACGGTGTTAGAGAGAGAGAGACGGGGTTAGAGAGAGAGAGAGAGAGAGAGAGACAGGCTAAGTGAGAGAGAGGCAGGGGAGAAAGAGAGACGGAGAGAGAGAGACGGGGATAGAGAGAGAGAGAGACGGGGATAGAGAGAGAGAGAGGCGGGGGAGAAAGAGAGAGAGGTGGGGGAGAAAGAGAGAGAGGCGGGGGAGAAAGAGAGAGGCGGGGGAGAAAGAGAGAGAGGCGGGGGAGAAAGAGAGAGAGGCGGGGAGAAAGAGAGAGAGGCGGGGGAGAAAGAGAGAGAGGCGGGGGAGAAAGAGAGGCAGGAGGAGAAAGAGAGACGGGGATAGAGAGAGAGACGGGGATAGAGAGAGAGACGGGGATAGAGAGAGAAAGAGAGACGGGGATAGAGAGAGAGAGGCAGGGATAGAGAGAGAGAGAGGCAGGGATAGAGAGAGAGAGAGACAGGGATAGAGAGAGAGACGGGGATAGAGAGAGAGACGGGGATAGAGAGAGAGATAGGGATGGGGATAGAGAGAGAGACGGGGATAGAGAGAAAGTGAGAGACAGGGTTACAGAGAGAGTGAGAGACGGGGTTAGACAGAAAGAGACGGGGATAGAGAGAGAGAGAGAGACCGGAATAGAGAGTGAGAGAGACCGGGATAGAGAGAGAGAGACTGGGATAGAGACAGAGAGATTGGGATAGAGAGAGACGGGGTTAGAGAGAGAGAGACGGGGATAGAGAGAGACAGGGTTAGAGAGAGAGAGAGAGACGGGGATAGAGAGAGAGACGGGGATAGAGAGAGAGAGAGACGGGGTTAACAGAGAGAGACGGGGATAGAGAGAGAGAGACTGGGTTAGAGAGAAAGAGAGAGATGGGGTTAGAGAGACGGGGTTAGATAGAGAGACGGGGATAGAGAGCGAGAGAGAGACGGGGATAGAGAGAGGCGGGGAGAGAGAGACGGGGATAGAGAGAGACAGGGTTAGAGAGAGAGAGAGACGGGGATAGAGAGAGAGAGACGGGGATAGAGAGAGAGAGACGGGGATAGAGAGAGAGAGAGACGGGGATAGAGAGAGAGAGAGATGGGGATAGAGAGAGAGAGAGACGGGGATAGAGAGAGAGAGAGAGACGGGGATAGAGAGAGAGAGAGACGGGGATAGAGAGAGAGAGAGACGGTGATAGAGAGAGAGAGAGACAGGGTTAGAGAGAGAGAGAGACGGGGTTAACAGAGAGAGACAGGGATAGAGAGAGAGAGACTGGGTTAGAGAGAAAGAGAGAGATGGGGTTAGAGAGACAGGGTTAGATAGAGAGACGGGGATAGAGAGCGAGAGAGAGACGGGGATAGAGAGAGGCGGGGAGAGAGAGACGGGGATAGAGGGAGAGAGAGACGGGGATAGAGAGAGAGAGACAGTGATGGAGAGAGAGACAGGGATAGAGAGAGAGAGACGGGGATAGAGAGAGAGATAGATGAGGATAGAGAGAGAGACGGGGATAGAGAGAGAGAGACGGGGTTAGAGAGAGAGAGAGACGGGGATAGAGAGAGAGTGAGTGAGACGGGGATAAAGAGAGAGAGAGGGAGACGGGGGTAGAGAGAGAGAGACGGGGGTAGAGAGAGAGAGACGGGGATAGAGAGAGAGAGAGACGGTGATAGAGAGAGAGAGAGACGGGGATAGAGAGAGTGAGTGAGACGGGGATAGAGAGAGAGAGAGAGACGGGGGTAGAGAGAGAGAGACGGGGATAGAGAGAGAGAGACGAGGTTAGACAGAAAGAGACGGGGATAGAGAGAGAGAGACGGGTTTTAGAGAGAGAGAGAGAGAGACGGGTTTTAGAGAGAGAGAGAGAGAGAGACGGGGAAAGAGAGCGAACGAGAGAGAGACCGGGATACAGAGAATGAGACGGGGATAGAGAGAGAGTGAGACGGGGATAGAGAGAGAGAGTGAGACGGGGATAGAGAGAGTGAGTGAGACGGGGATAGAGAGAGTGAGTGAGACGGGGATAGAGAGAGTGAGTGAGACGGGGATAGAGAGAGAGAGAGAGATGGGGATACAGAGAGAAAGAGAGACGGGGATAGAGAGAGAGAGAGACGGGGATAGAGAGAGAGAGAGACGGGGATAGAGAGAGAGACCGGGATAGAGAGAGATAGATGGGGAGAGACGGGGATAGAGAGAGAGAGACGGGGATAGAGAGAGAGAGAGACCCAGCCTCCATCGCTCTCTGGAGAAGAGAGTTCCATAGATTCAACACTCTGAAGCGAAAACATTTTCCTAATCTCTGTCTTAAATGGGAGACCCTTTATTTTTAAACTGCGTTTCCTGGTTCTAGACTCCCCCACAAGGGGATAGAGAGGGACAGGTCTTCAGGGAGAGAGCAAGGTATCAGCAGAAATGGGTTTGGAATGAGAGATGCAGCGACAGAGATAGAGAGGGTGCAGAGGAGATTCACCAGGATGCTGCCTGGGCTGGAGGGTCTGAGATATGAGGAAAGATTGGATAGGCTGGGGGTGTTTTCCTTGGAGCAGTGAAGGTTGAGAGGGGACCTGATAGAGGAGTATTAGATTATGAGGGGCACAGATAGGGTGGATAGGAGGGCACTTTTTCCATTAGTAGAGGGGTCAATAACCAGGGGGCGTAGACTTAAGGTAAGAGGTAAAAGCTAAGGGGAGTTGAGAAATGTTTTCACCCAGAGGGTGTGGGAGTCTGGAACTCACTGCCTGAAAGGGTGGTTGAGTCAGAAACTCTTGTAACATTTAAGAATTATTTAGATATTCACTTGCGTTGCCATAGCCTGTAATTTCCTGCTCGATCTCATTCTCCCTTTTTTAATAAAGGGACAATGTTAGCAGTTTCCAGTTCTCTGGCACCTCACCTGTTGCCAGAGAGGATTTGAAAATTACTGCCAGGGCCCCTGATATCTCTTCCCTTGCCTCCCTCAACAGCCTGGGATACATCTCATCCTGGCCTGTGGATTTATCCACTTTTAAGGTCACTAAACCTGCTAGTACCTCCTCTCTCTCTCTGTTAATTTCCTCTAATATTTCACAGTCCTCCACCCTGATGTCTACACCTGCATCGTTCTTTCCCATTGTGAAAACCAACCCAAAGTATTCATTGAGGACTGGACCCACGTCTTCCGGGTCCACACACATTACCTCAATGGTCCCTAATTAGCCTGATTCTTTCCCTAGTTATTCTCTCGCTCTTTATATATTTAAAAAACCCCTCTAGGTTTTCCTTTTTTCTACCCACCAATGCTTTCTCATGCACTCTCTTAGTTTTCCTAATTTCCTTTTTAAGTCCCCCTCTGTACTTTTTATACTCCCCTAGGGTCTCTGCCCCATTGAGCCCTCGGTATCTGCCATAATCTTCTCTTTTTTTCTTAACCCTAACCTTTATGTCCCTTGACATCCAGGGTTCTCCACACTTGGTCCCTCCTTTGTCTTTACAGGAACATATTTGCCCTGTACTCTCGCTATTTCCTCCTTGAATGCCTCCCACTGCTCTGACACAGTTTTATCTTCAAGTAGCTGCTCCCAGTCCACTTGGGCCAAATCATATCTCATTTTAGTAAAATTAGCCTTTCCCCAGTTTAGAACTTTTATTCCCTGCCCAACCTTATCCTTTTCCATAACTACCCTAAATCTGAGTTAAGGTCACTATCACCAAAATGCTCCCCCACTGATACACCTTCTACCAGCCTGGGCTCAAAGTTTCCAAATATTAGGTCCAGATCTTGCCCCTCCCTTGTTGGGCTTTCTACATACTGGCTAAAAAAGTTCTCCTGAATGTAACCTTGCACACTAAACCTATCCCTGTTAATATTTGGGTAGTTAAAATCACCTATTACTGCCTTATTGTTCTTACACTTCTCTGAAATGTGATTACATATTTGATCCTCTATCTCTCCCTGACTGTTTGGGGACCTATAGTACACACCCAACAGCGTGTTTGCTCCTTTTGTGTTTTTTACTTCTACGCATATGGCTTCATTTGATGATCCTTCCAGGATATTATCCCTCCTCACTGCTATAATCGATTCCTTGATCAATATTGCAACCCCCCCTCCTCTTCTATACCCCTGTCTTATCTCCTCGGAATACCCTATAACCAGGAATGTTGGGCTGCCAATCCTGCCCTTTTAGCCAAGTCTCGGTCATAGTTATTATCTCACACTCCCAGGTACCTATCTGTGTCCTCAGCTCGTCTTGTCTTATTGCTCAGGCTCTTTGCATTAAAATATATTCCATTTAGCCATGTTAAACTCGCTTCTTTCTTATCGAGCCTATGTCTCCTCTGCCTTCCAGACTCACTCACTAACATTTTAACTTCTAATTCCATCTCCGCTTCTCTCCCTCTGAACTACGTTTCAGGATCCCATCCCCCTGCCAATTTAGTTTAAATCCACCCCAGCAGCATTAACAAACCTCCCCGTGAGGATGTTGGTCCAAGTCCTGTTCAGATGTAACCCGTCCAACTTGCACAGGTCCCACCTCCCCATGAATCTAAAGCCCTCCCTCCTGCACCATCGCCCCAGCCACACATTCATCTGCTTTATCCTTCTGTTCCTATACTCACTACTGCGAGGCACCAGGTGTAATCCGGAGATTACTACCTATGAAGTCCTGCTTTTCAATTTCCTACCTAACTCCCTAAAGTCTGCTTGCAGGACCTCGTTTCTCTTTCTTCCTATGTCATTGGTCCCAACATGGGCCACGACCTCTGGCTGCTCACCCTCCCCCTTCAAAACACCCTGCAGCTGTCCCGTGACATCCTTGACCCTGGCACCCGGAAGGCAACAATCCATCCTGGAGTCACGTGTACGGCTGCAGGAGCGCCTGTCTACTCCCCTCACTAACCAAACCCCTACCACTGTTGCTGTTCCAGACTTCCGCCTCCCTCCCTGAGCAGCTGGACCACCCACAGTGCCCTGCCCTGGGCTCTGATTGGCCTCCAGTGAGGAACCATCACACTCGCTGTTTTCCAAGGCCAAAAAGCAGTTTGCAAGCGAGATGCACTCGGGGGGGATTCCCTCACTATCTTCCTGGTCCCCTTCTCCTGTCTGGTGGTCACCCATTCCCTCTCTGCTTGCACTTCCTTAAGCTGCGGGGTGACCATGTCCTGAAATATGCAGTCTGTGACCCTCTCAGCCTCATCAATGCACCGTGGTGCCCCCAACTTCCGCTCAAGCTCCAGAAACCCGGAGCTGGAGTTGCTCCAGTCAGAAGCACCTCCTGCACACATGGTCATCCAGACCATCAGGAGCGACTAGGATTTCCCACATAGCGCAGGATGTGCAAATCACGAGACTGAGTTCCCCAGACATATCTTAACTAAATAGAATATGGACCCTTGCTTTTATTTGACCCTTACTCCTACAGGAGTGTAGACTGGATGCTAGATCCTCTAGATAGACTAAATCCTCTAGGTGCTGCTGACTGCCTGTCTCAGCTCCTCCTCTCACACTGTCCTTTCAAATGGAGACAAAAGGAGAGAGAGAAAGAGACGGAAGTATTGTTGTCCAGTAATCTTTTCATTCACTAAAATTAGGATTTTATGTGTCAACACTGCCAGAGATTGTGGGTTCAAACCCCACTCCAGAGACTTGAGCACATAATCTAGGCTGACACTTGAGCGCACTGCAAAGTGCTGCACTGTCCGAGGGTCATTACTGAGGGAGTGCTGCACTGTCCGAGGCTTGGTACTGAGGGACTGCTGCACTGTCAGAGGGTCAGTACTGAGGGAGTGCTGCACTGTCGGAGGGTCAGTACTGAGGGAGTGCTGCACTGTCGGAGGGTCAGTACTGAGGGAGTGCTGCACTGTCAGAGGGTCAGTACTGAGGGAGTGCCGCACTGTCGGAGTGTCAGTACTGAGGGAGTGCTGCACTGTCAGAGGGTCAGTACTCAGGGAGCGCCGCACTGTCGGAGGGGCAGTACTGAGGGAGTGCCACACTGTGGGGAGATGTTAAAACGCTGACCTGTTTTCTAAGTTAGATGTAAACGGTCTCCAGATATTAATTCAAAGAACTTGAGAATTCTCCCAATATCCTGGTCAATATCTGTCCCTCAGGAAATATCGCCAGCAGATTATCTGCTGATTTAGTTATTGCTCTCTGTGGCAACTTCAGTGCACAAATTGGCGACTGCACTCAGAATGACCTTATATTTGTGAAGTAATCTGTGGTGCCATGTTGTGGTAAAAGCCTTATGGAAAAGCAAGTCTTTGTTTTGTTTTTGTCTGCACAGAATGTCCAGGGTGGGACTAAGATGGTCGGGCAATTGGGTCACGGGGATCGGGCCTCCTATCGTCAGCCCAAGTGGGTGGAGAAGCTGCAGGGGAAAGCTATCCACCAAGCTGCCTGTGGAGATGAATTTACTGCCTGCATTACCGGTAAGTGAGGCGCAGGATTGCACTGAATCGTCATCGGATTATCCTGGTAAAATAGATCACAGCAGCAAAATCATCCATGCTTCAAGATAGCCTTCCCTGTGCTTGGACGAGGCTGGAGGGAGCTTTACTCCATTTCTATCGTGCTGTACCTGTCCTGGGAGTGTTTGATGGGGACAGTGTAGAGGGTGCTTTACTCTGTATCTAACCCCGTGCTGTACCTGTCCTGGGAGTGTTTGATGAGGATAGTATAGAGGGAGCTTTACTCTGTATCTAACCCCGTGCTGTACCTGTCCTGGGAGTGTTTGATGGGGACAGTGTAGAGGGAGATTTACTCTGTATCTAACCCCGTGCTGTACCTGTCCTGGGAGTGTTTGATGGGGACAGTGTAGAGGGAGCTTTACTCTGTATCTAACCCCGTGCTGTAACTGTCCTGGGAGTGTTTGATAGGGACAGTGTAGAGTGACTTTGTGGTGACTGCTTTATTGTTGCACTTTGTAACGATGATCCCTGTCCTGACACTTGTTATGTTTTCTCTGTAGACGAGGGCCACCTTTATGCGTTTGGCTCCGATTACTATGGCTGTATTGGCTGTGATGGTCAGTATGGGCAGGAGGTATTGGAGCCAGTCCTGGTGGAGTTCTCCCTCGATCATGCTGTGGAGCAGGTATCCTGTGGTGATAATCATGTGGTCGCACTAACACGCAACAAAGAGGTCTTCTCATGGGGTTGTGGAGAACACGGTAAGTATTGCCAATTGGGGAATATTGTACCCACGGTGAGTGTGCGGGGCAGAGGCAAGGATTGTGTGAATGACATTAGCAACATAGGAACAAGGAAGTTGCCATCCTGCCCTTTGAGCCTTTCCCCATTGAAGTAGCCTGTGACTGATTTTTATCTTAAATTCATCTATCAACCTCAGTCTTGAAAACCCTGATTGACCCCCAGTGTCCAGATTTCGGGGGAGGGAGTTGCAGAATTCCATTCCCCTTTGTGTGAAGAATTGCTTCCTGACATCACACTCAACTGCCAGGCTCGAATTTTAAGGTTTTCCCCCATGTTCTGGACTCTGCCCCCACAGAGGAAGTAGATTCTCTCGTGATCCTTTCACGTTTTAAATACCCAAAATACATCAGACATTAATCTTCTTTATTCTGGGTATGACAAGCCTATTCAATGAAATGTGTCCTCTTAATTTAACGTTTTAGCCCCAGTATCATTCTGGTGAACCTGCACTGCAATTCCTCCAGGGTCAGTATATCCTTCCTGAGATTATAGTGCCCAGAACTGACACAGTTACTCCAGACGGGGTCTATCACTTTAATTATAGCTGTAGCATAACTTCTTCACTCTTGTATTCTAGCCCCAAGATACAGACTAACATCCTATTACCATCTGTCAGTGAGAGTTTCAGGCTGATATTGTTTCATGGGAGCCACTGCTATACTCTTCATCTCAATCTTGTTTGTTGGTTATAGGGCGCCTTGGGCTGGATTCGGAGGAAGATTACCCATACCCAGAACGTGTGAGTGCTGAAAAACCAGGGTCTCCCCAGCTCGAGTTCGCTGTGGGAGAGGCTGGAGCAGCTAGATGGAAGGGGACCAGAGATGGGGCAGTGGAAGGTGCAAGGGGAGGGTGGATGGGGAAGGGAAAGAGATGGGGACGGCTCGCAAGGAAGGGAGAACTGAGACGATGGTGAAAGACGGCAGAGTGAACGTGGGACTGCTGCACTCAGGCAGCTGTGGGATTGTGGAGTACGGGTGGGTGCAGGATTGCAGTGGGTGGGGTACAGCGGCAGGCGGGGGGGTACAGCGGCGGGCGGGGGAGGTACAGCGGCAGGCGGGGGGGTACAGCGGTGGGAGGGGGGGTACAGCGGCGGGCGGGGGAGGTACAGCGGCGGGCGGGGGATACCGGTGGGTGGGGGGATACCGGCGGGCGGGGGGGTACAGCGGCGGGAAGGCAGGGGACTGCGGTGGGTGGGGGTGGCAGGCAGGTGGGGGTCTGCATTGGGCCGGAGGGGTGGGGAAGGGTGGGGGGGGGATCTGTAGTGTGCCGGGGGGTGGTGGGGGGAACAGGCGGGTGGGGGTCTGCATTGGGCCGGGGGGTGGTGGGGGGAACAGGCGGGTGGGGGTCTGCATTGGGCCGGGGGGTGGTGGGGGGAACAGGCTGGTGGGGGTCTGCAGTGGCGGGGGGGACAGGCGGGTGGGGGTCTGCATTGGGCTGTGAGGTCAGACAAGCTGAGTTGCTTTTGGAACGTGTGTGTCTTGTGTAATTGGCAGCGTGTGTGTTTAGCTCACTGGTTAATGATTGGTATTCTGGTCAATGGTAGTTGGGATTCTGGTTAATGGTAGTTGGGTTTCTGGTTAATGGTAGTTGGGTTTCTGGTTAATGGCTGTTGGGTTTCTGGTTAATGGTAGTTAGGATTCTAGTTAATAGCCTTTGGGATTCTCGTTAGTGGTTGGGATTCTGGTTAGTGGCTGTTGGGATTCTGGTTAATGGTAGTTGGGTTTCTGGTTAATGGTAGTTGGGTTTCTGGTTAATGGTAGTTGGGTTTCTGGTTAATGGCTGTTGGGATTCTGGTTAGTGGCTGTTGGGATTCTGGTTAATGGTAGTTGGGTTTCTGGTTAATGGTAGTTGGGTTTCTGGTTAATGGCTGTTGGGATTCTGGTTAATGACCTTTGGGATTCTGGTTAGTTGTAGTTGGGTTTCTGGTTAATGGTTGTTAGATCTCCATTTAATGAGATTTCTCTTGATGATTCCAGGTTGATCTGCCTGTGAGTCTGAGCATCGTGTCCGTGCAGTGTGGTTCTGATGGGACTTTCTTCATGACTCAAAGTGGCAAGGTGTTAGCGTGTGGAAACAACGAGTACAATAAACTCGGCCTCAACCACTACATGCGAGGCCTTCGCAACCACCAGATCAAAGTGAGTCCTGAGCATGCGTCCCCTTCAAACTCTCCCCACAATTAAACTGCAGCTTAGAAGGTTAACGGGTGATCTAATCAAGGTGTTGAAGCGAATTAAAGGACAAATAGAAATTATTTCGTCAGGTAGGGGAAGTCCAGAACAAAGGGGGCAGAACATGAGGCAGGCAGTTCCGGGTGATATCAGGAAGCACTCCCTCGCACAAAGAGAAGTGGGAATTCAGGATGCCGATGAGCCATATCCTGTTCCTGTATCGGATGGCTGGTGCCCTTGAAGTAGGCCTAAGGAGAGAGGCACTGCCTTTAGGGAAAAAGGTGAGGGCACTGAATGCCTCCCACAGGCAGCCCTCTAATCTGGGAAGGAGCAGGGCTGTGTTTGTACTGCTGAGTACAGTGTGTGTTGAGACACTATCTGGAGATAACAACATCCAGGCATTTTTCTCTCTCCACAGGCAGATCAAGAAGTTCCCTACATGACCTCACTGACCCTGTCCAAGCAGCTGGCCATTTACAAAATCAAAACCATTTCCTCTGGCAAGACCCACACAGCAGCCATTGACGGTAAGTGATGACATGGGACTGAAGGAGCTGCGGAACTCTCGGGGGTTTTAATCATGCACCCCCACCCTCATCTGCCATTCCTGCAAATGTACTCCTCGCTCAGGCCCCTCACTCCCAGCCCTGTGCAAATCCTTGGCGGGTAAGAGAGATGGATATCAACATCCTGGGGATTACCATTGACCAGAAACTGAACTGGAGTAGCCATATAAATACTGTGCCTACAAGAGCAGGTCAGAGGCTAGGAATTGTGCAACGAGTAACTCACCTCTGACCCCCCCCAAAGCCTGTCCACCATCTACAAGGCACAAGTCAGGAGTGTGATGGAATACTCCCCACTTGCCTGAATGAGTGCAGCTCCAACAACACTCAAGAAGGTCCACACCATCCAGGACAAAGCAGCCTGCTTGATTGACACCCCTTCCACAAACATTCACTCCCTCCACCATCGATGCACAGTAGCAGCAGTGTGTGTACCGTCTACAAGATGCACTGCAGAAACTCACCAAGGCTCCTTAGGCAGCACCTTCCAAACCCATGACTGCTTTCATCTAGAAGGACAAGGGCAGCAGATAGATGGGAAGGCCACTACCTGGAAGTTCCCCTCCAAGCCACTCACCATCCTGACTTGGAAATATATCGCTGTTCCTTCACTGTCACTGGGTCAAAATCCTGGAACTCCCTCCCTAACAGCATTGTGGGTGTACCTACACCACATGGACTGCAGTGGTTCAAAAAGGCAGCTCACCACCACCTTCTCAAGGGCAATTAGGGATGGGCAATAAATGCTGGCCCAGCCAGTGACACCCACATCCCATAAATGAGTAAAAGAAATTGAGTTTTTTTAAGAGTTGGGTATTGTACCATTGCCAGAGTTATTTCGAGCTGTTTCTTGTGCACTCAGAGCGAAGCCGTCTGCTAACGTTTGGCTGTAACAAGTACGGACAGCTTGGAGTAGGAGACTACAAGAAGAGAGATGGTATCAATGTTCTGGTTGGGGCTCTTGGAGGGAAGCAAGTGACTAGAGTGTCATGTGGAGATGGATTCACCATCGCATCTACTGATGGTAAATGCGAACGAATGTGGCGCGTTAGGTGTGAGTGGTCTGTAGGATTGAGTAAATAAATACACTTTTTGAAATTCAAGTAACCCAGTACGGTTCTGTGGGATCTTGATTGTTGGAGTGATGGACTGGTTACAGCCTCCTCAACATTGAGGGGCTTGTTACAGACCCCCCCCAACACTGAAGGGCTGGCTACAGTTCCCCCCACTGAGAGGGGCTGGTTATGTACAGGGGCTGCTTACAGCCTCCCATTGAGAGGGGTTTGTAGCTTGAGTGTTGGACCATTAGGCTGCCATTTGGAGCTGATATTTAGTATGGTCTAACTGTGTCTCATTAAGAAGACGAGTAGTTAAGTGGTGACATATGTAGTTGAAGTGGTAAAGTTCAATAACTTTATTTTTTCTCTCAGCACGAAAAGCCATTTTCGAGCAGAATAGGGTGAACAGATAGAATACAATAACTGTAAGCATGCATTCTAATCTTAACATGAATAAGCTTAACAGCAGAAAATGTCTCATTTTACATTATTGTTTCTTTAGCAAGCATGAATTTACCCCCTGTCCCTCGGCTGGCTCCCTTTTCCACCAACGTTCACTTGGTAATTTGCTCTTCAGTAAACTTCCATATCCCCTGTGGCTGATCTAAAACACAGGTTACCCTGTATGTGCCAAGCAGCCTGTCTGCAGGACGGGAGGAAGAGCAATAGTAATAGGGGATTCTATAGTCAGGGGAACAGATAGGCACTACTGTGGCCGTCAACGTGACTCCAGAATGGTGTGTTGCCTCCCTGGTGCCAGGGTCTGGGATGTCACTGAACGGCTGCAGGGCATCCTGAAGGGGGAGGGTGATAAGACAGAGGTCATGGTACATGTTGGTACCAATGACATAGGTAGAAAGAGGGATGAGGTATTGCATCAAGAATTCAGGGAGTTAGGCAGTAGACTGAAAAGCAGGACCTCTCGGATTGTAATCTCTGGATTACTCCCAGTGCCACATGATAGCGAGCTCAGAAGTAGGAGAATAGCACAGATGAATATGTGGCTTAAGAGTTGGTGCAGGAGGGAGGGTTTTAGATTCCTGGATCACTGGGACTGTCTCTGGGGAAGGTGGGACCTGTACAAGCAGGACGGTCTACATCTGAACCAGAGTGGGACTAACATCCTTGCTAGTGCTGTTGGGAGGGGACTAATTCGGCAGGGAGAGGGGACACATCATAATGCAGTAAAACAATCAAGTCAGAGGGAGTACAGCTGCATTAAGTTTCAAGGCAGTAAGGCAAGGCTGGATGGCCTCTACTTTAATGCCAGGAGTATTACAGATAAAACGGTGAAGATTGACATGTGGATTTGTGATACAATAGCCATCACTGAGACATGGTTGAGGGAAGGGCAGGATTGGCAGCTCAACATTCCGGGATATAGAATCTTCAGGTGAGACAGGGGAGGGGGTAAAAGAGGAGGAGGCATTGCATTATTAGTTAAGGAGTCAGTTACTGCAGTAAGGAGAGATTATATCTTGGAGGGGGCATCGGATGAAGCTTTGTGGGTAGAGCTTAGGAATAAAAAAGGGGCAGCCACATTGTTAGGTGTTTATTATAGACCCCCAGATAGTCAGTGGGAAATTGAGGAGCAAATATGTGAACAATTTGTGGAGGTGTGTAAAAACAATAACAATAGGGTAATTACATTAGGTGATTTCAACTTTCCCAACATTAATTGGGACAGACATAGTGTTAAGAGCTTGGATAGAGTGGATTTCTTGAACTGTGCACAGGAGAACTTTTTAGGTCAATATGTAGAGGGTCCAACAAGGGACGGTGCATTGCTGGACCTAATTCTGGGGACTGAAGCCGAACAGGTGGCTGAGGTGGTGGTGGGAGAGCATTTTAGCGATAGCGACCACAACATGGTACAGCTTAAGCTTGTTATGGACAAAGAAATTGACAAGTTGCAAAAAGATGTTTTGGACTGGGGGAGAGTGGATTTTAGTAAAATAAGGCAGGATCTGGCCAAGGTAGACTGGGAACAGCTACTTGTGGGGAAATCTACAGAGGAGCAGTGGGGGGTGTTCAAAAAGGAAATAGGGAGGGTACAGGCTCAACATGTTCCCTCTAGGGTGATAGGAAGGAGTAACAAGCCCAGAGAACCATGGATGACCAGAGATATTCAGGTTACGATGAGAAGGAAAAGAGAGGCTTTTAGCAGGTACAAGGGAAGCAAATCAGCAGAGGCATTAGTGGAGTACAGAAAGTGCAGGGTGGAGCTTAAGAAAGTAATTAGGAGAGCAAAGAGGGATATGAGAAAGCTCTGGCTGGTAAAAGTAGGGAAAATCCCAAGATATTCTATAAGTATATCAATGGGAAGAGGATAACCAGGGAAAGAGTAGGGCCCATTAGGGACCAAGGGGGCAATCTATGGGTGGAGCCAGAGGACATCGCTAGAGTGTTGAATGAATACTTCACACCCGTCTTCACCCAAGAGAATGAGGATGAAGGTATCGAACTCGGGGAGAGAGCCTGCGAGGTTCTTGAGCAAATTGATATAGGGAGTGACAAGGAGTTGTATAGAACCTTGGTGAGGCCACAGCTGGAGTACTGTGTGCAGTTCTGGTCGCCACATTATAGGAAGGATGTGATTGCACTGGAGGAGGTGCAGAGGAGATTCACCAGGATGTTGCCTGGGATGAAACATTTAAGTTATGAAGAGAGGTTGGATAGACTTGGGTTGTTTGCGTTGGAGCAGAGAAGACTGAGGGGCGACCTGATCGAGGTGTACAAGATTATGAGGGGCATGGACAGGGTGGATAGGGAGCAGCTGTTCCCCTTAGTTGAAGGGTCAGTCACAAGGGGACCTAAGTTCAAGGTGAGGGGCAGGAGGTTTAGGGGGGATGTGAGGAGAAACCTTTTTACCCAGAGAGTGGTGACGGTCTGGAATGCGCTGTCTGGGAGGGTGGTGGAGGCGGGTTGCCTCACATCCTTTAAAAAGTACCTGGATGAGCACTTGGCACATCATAACATTCAAGGCTATGGGCCAAGTGCTGGTAAATGGGATTAGGTAGGTAGGTCAGGTGTTTCTCACGTGTCAGTGCAGACTCGATGGGCCGAAGGGTCTCTTCTGCACTGTGATTCTGTGATCTTCACTTTATATGTCTGTTTTTTATTTACTTACCTGTCAGTTTTCTCTGTGAAAGTTACATAGCTGTGTCTCAGCCAAGCTATTTTTCTAAAGAGCTACAGTCAAGGTCCTTCTTTGGGCAGAGTTTCAAGGTGCAGCACTATTCCTTATCCAGTGCTTTGTTGCTTAATGACACACCCGTTATCTTGTTATATGATTTCCATTCTATATGCTAATCTAATTTTTAACTTCTCAACTACCTCTGCCCCTTATACCCCATGACACAACAATCTGCTGTTCCTGATTGAGCTCCATCAGTTGTGAAGTGAGTTGTCAAGGGGAGCAGTGATTTTCAGGGTATTTGTATTCAAATTGAATGAATAAAGCTTTTCATTGCCCTAAGTAAGAGCTTATCTGTGAAACTGTTGACTTTGAATACTCTGGTCCATTCAGGACAGTCTTGTTGTCATGTCTGGAGCACCTCTGTCTGTCTTTGCCAGATAACCAGATCTTTGCCTGGGGTAATGGTGGGAATGGCCGCTTGGGAATGACAGCCACAGAGAAAGGTTTTGGTTCTGAAATCTGCACCTCCTGGCCTCGGCCGATTTTCGGTTCCCTTCACAATGTCTCGGACTTGTCCTGTCATGGCTGGCACACCATTCTCATTGCTGGTGAGTATGCTGCGAAGCTCCTTGACGATCATCTTGATGCTTGAAAGTGTTGGAATTCTCTGAAAGTAAAACAAAACACCAGCAACAAAGCCAGCCCCAAAACCATCCAGTAGGAGTGAGCCTTTTAAACTGGATGAAAATTCTGACACACTTGCCACCACTTAGATAAATCTCCACAGTATCCCTCCAAGCCCCAAACAGGCCCTTTCCCCTACTGAAGGTGCTGACTCTCACTGGGGTACAGGTCCCCCTCCTCTCCTGAAGGTACTGACTCTCACTGGGGTACAGGTCCCCTCCTCTCCTGAAGGTGCTGACTCTCACTGGGGTACATGTCCCCTCCTCTCCTGAAGGTGCTGACTCTCACTGGGATACAGGTCCCCCTCCTCTCCTGAAGGTGCTGACTCTCACTGGGATACAGGTCCCCCTCCTCTCCTGAAGGTGCTCTCACTGGGGTACAGGTCCCCTCTCCTCCTGAAGGTGCTCTCACTGGGGTACGGGTCCCCTCCTCTCCTGAAGATACTGACTCACTGGGGTACGGGTCCCCTCCTCTCCTGAAGATACTGACTCACTGGGGTACGGGTCCCCTCCTCTCCTGAAGATACTGACTCACTGGGGTACAGGTCCCCTCCTCTCCTGAAGGTGCTGACTCTCACTGGGGTACAGGTCCCCCTCCTCTCCTGAAGGTGCTGACTCTCACTGGGGTACAGGTCCCCTCCTCTCCTGAAGGTGCTGACTCTCACTGGGGTACGGGTCCCCCTCCTCTCCTGAAGTTGCTGACTCTCACTGGGGTACGGGTCCCCTCCTCTCCTGAAGGTGCTGACTCTCACTGGGGTACAGGTCCCCCTCCTCTCCTGAAGGTACTGACTCTCACTGGGGTACAGGTCCCCTCCTCTCCTGAAGGTGCTGACTCTCACTGGGGTACAGGTCCCCCTCCTCTCCTGAAGATGCTGACTCTCACTGGGGTACAGGTCCCCCTCCTCTCCTGAAGATGCTGACTCTCACTGGGGTACAGGGTCCACCTCCTCTCCTGAAGGTGCTGACTCTCACTGGGGTACAGGTCCCCTCCTCTCCTGAAGGTGCTGACTCTCACTGGGGTACAGGTCCCGCTCCTCTCCTGAAGGTGCTGACTCTCACTGGGGTACAGGTCGCCCTCCTCTCCTGAAGGTACTGACTCTCACTGGGGTACAGGTCCCCTCCTCTCCTGAAGGTGCTGACTCTCACTGGGGTACAGGTCCCCCTCCTCTCCTGAAGGTGCTGACTCTCACTGGGGTACAGGTCCCCTCCTCTCCTGAAGGTGCTGACTCTCACTGGGGTACAGGGTCCCCTCCTCTCCTGAAGGTGCTGACTCTCACTGGGGTACAGGTTCCCCTCCTCTCCTGAAGGTGCTGACTCTCACTGGGGTACAGGTCCCCCTCCTCTCCTGAAGGTGCTGACTCTCACTGGGGTACAGGTCCCCCTCCTCTCCTGAAGGTGCTGACTCTCACTGGGGTACAGGGTCCCCCTCCTCTCCTGAAGGTGCTGACTCTCACTGGGGTACAGGTCCCCCTCCTCTCCTGAAGGTGCTGACTCTCACTGGGGTACAGGTCGCCCTCCTCTCCTGAAGTTGCTGACTCTCACTGGGGTACAGGTCCCCTCCTCTCCTGAAGGTGCTGACTCTCACTGGGGTACAGGTCCCCCTCCTCTCCTGAAGATGCTGACTCTCACTGGGGTACAGGTCCCCCTCCTCTCCTGAAGGTGCTGATTCTCACTGGGGTACAGGTCCCCCTCCTCTCCTGAAGGTGCTGACTCGGAGTGTGGGGAACTTGTAGCAGAAAGATCCCTGTTTTTCAAAGGTAAACTGACTGGTGCGGCCAATGTTGGAATGCCCACTGTTCTCGAGTCTCTGCGCCCTGACTCTAGTTGCTTTGACAAGTTCCTAACCTGTTCCTGTACTAAACAAGTTGCAGAAACAAACTTTATGCTCTTGTTATTCCAGAGATTGTGCTCGCATCGAAAACCATTCGATCGAACAGCAGTGGCCTGTCTATTGGAGCTGGTGAGTGAGACGGATCACGGCTACATTGTTAGATGTTCCCATTACCTAATGGTGCAAGAACCAGGGGGCACAGATTTCAGATTTTGGGCGAAAGATGCAGAAAGAGTGTGAGGAGGAAGACTGTTTTTATGCAGCGAGTGGTAAAGACGTGGAACATGTTGTTTCTGAGGGTGGTGGAAGTGGAGACGATTCATGATTTCAAAAGGAAATTGGATAGACCTTTGGGTAGAGTGGGGGCTGGGAGTGACTGGCGAGTCAGCTTGGACACAATACATGTCTGTCATCATGCACATGTTGTGTGTATGTTGCAGTGCAAGTGTCACAGTGGTTATGTTGCCCTGCCTGCATCTCTCAGTACACGTGTGTTAAGCTGCACATGTTGCAGTGTGTCTGTGGCTGTAACTGCCTCCTTCATTGTTAAGCTTTTGATGCTGGGTGATATTATTTGTTTATATAGAGGATCTGATGCTCCAGAATTAAGTCACTGTTTATAAATACAGGGTTCAGTAGGGGTGTAGATCACATTCACAAGTTAGAACTAGTCATTATCTAGCATAGTTAGTCGCTTCTGTATTTTGTATGTTAGAATAGGTTTGAATATGTTTTAACCACGTTGTAATATAAATAAATCAATTGTAAACATCAAATGATGCCAAGGTTAGAAGCCAAACACCTGCTCAGTAACTGTAAGGCTTATAGAGTTTACAGCCTCTGCATAGGAGGCAATTCCAACACCTCTAACCCCCACCCCAGCCCCTCTAACCCCCACCCCAGCCCCTTTAACCCCCACCTCAATCTCAGCCCACCCCCCTCCAAACCCACCTCAATCTCAGCCCACCCCCTCTAACCCTCACCTCAATCTCAGCCCACCCCCCTCCAACCCTCACCTCAATCTCAGCCCACCCTCCTCCAAACCCACCCCCCTCGCAGCCCACCCTCTTCCAAACCCACCCCCATTCCAGCACACCCACCCCAACTGCCTCCCCCTCCCTCTGCAAACCATGCTCCACCCTATCCACCCGGAACTCACAGCTCCTATCCCCTGACCATTGGCTGTGACAGTTCACGCGACCTTGTGCTGAGATGTGTAAATACTCGGAAAAAGCAATCATTTCAGTGTGCATCAAAATAAACTGGAAGAGACTGAGGGAAGGGAGGAGGAGATGTTCAACGATGTAAGGGGTTATTGAGGTGGGTTGGAGTCCCATTGAGAGAGAGAGTATGTGTGTGTGTGAGTGAAAGTGTGTTTGTTTTTAATAATTCGTTCATGGGATTTGATGTCGCTGGCTGGGCCAGCATTTATTGCCCATCCTTAGTTGCCCCTTGAGAAGGTGGTGGTGAGCTGCCTTCTTGAACCGCTGCAGTCCATGTGGTGTAGGTACACCCACAGTGCTGTTAGGGAGGGAGTTCCAGGATTTTGACCCAGCGACAGTGAAGGAACGGCGATATATTTCCAAGATGCTGTGTGTGACTTGGAGGGGAACTTGCAGGTGATGGTGTTCCCATGTATCTGCTGCCCTTGTCCTAGGTGGTAGTGGTCGTGGGTTTGGAAGATGCTGCCTAAAGAGCCCTGGTGAGTTCCTGCAATGCATCTTGTAGATGGTACACACGCTGCTACTGTGCATCAGTGGTGGAGGGAGTGAATGTTTGTGGATGTGGTGCCAATAAAGCGGGCTGCTTTGTCCTGGATGGTGTCAAGCTTCTTGAGTGTCGTGGGAGCTGCACTCATCCAGGCAAGTGAAGAGTGTTCCATCACATGTTCTTTTGAATTCATTCATGGGATGTGGGTTTCACTGGCTGGGCCAGCATTTATTGCCCATCCCTAGTTGCCCTTGACATGGTTAGGGTTAGCCTTGTCGATGGTGGACAGGCTTTGGGGAACCAGGAGGTGAGTTACTCATTGCACAATGCCTAGCCTCTGACCTGCTTTTGTAGCCAAAGTATTTATATGGTTAGTCCAGTTGAGATTTTGGTCAATGTTAACCTCCCCCACCCCACCCAGGATGTTGATAGTGGGGGATTCAGTGATGGTAATGCCATTGTACATCAAGAGGTGATGATTGGATTCTCTTTTGTTGGAGATGGTCATTACCTGACACTTGTGTGGCGTGAATGTTACTTGCCACTTGTCAGCCCAAACCTGGATATTGTCCAGGCCTTGCTGCATTTGGACATGGACTGCTTCAGTATGTGAGGAGTTGCGAATGGTGCTGAACATTGTGCAATCATCAGCGAACATCCCCACTTCTGACCTTATGATGGAAGGAAGGTCATCGATGAAGCAGCTGATGATGGTTGGGCCGAGGACACTACCCTGAGGAACTCCTGCAATGATGTCCTGAACTGAGATGACTGACCTCCAACATCCACAACCATCTTCCTTTGTGCTGGGTATGACTCCAACCAGTGGAGAGTTTTCACCCTGATTCCCATTGACTCCAGTTTTGCTAGGGCTCCTTGATGTCACACTCGGTCAAATGCTGCCTTGATGTCAAGGGCAGTCACTCTCACCTCACCTCTGGAGTTCAGCTCCTTTGTCTATGTTTGAACCAAGGCTGTAATGAGGTCAGGAGGTGAGTGGTCCTGGCGGAACTCAAACTGGGCATCAGTGAGCTGGTTATTGCTAAGCAAGTGCCGCTTGATAGCCCTGTTGATGACCCCTTCCATCACTTTATTGATGATGGAGAGTAGACTGATGGGGCGGGAATTGGCTGGGTTGGATTTGTCCTGCTTTTTGTGTACAGGACATTCCTGGGCAATTTCCCACATAGCCGGGTAGATGCCAGTGTTGTAGCTGTACTGGGACAGCTTAGCTAGGGGCGCAGCAAGTTCTGGAGCACAAGTCTTCAGTACTATTGCTGGAATATTGTCAGGGTCCATAGCCTTTGCAGTATCCAGTGCCTTCAGCTGTTTCTTGATATCATGTGGAGTGAATCTAATTGGCTGAAGACTGGCATATGTGATGCTGGGGACCTCTGGAGGAGGCCGAGATGGATCATCCACTTGGCACTTCTGGCTGAAGATTGTTGCTAATGCTTCATCCTTATCTTTTGCGCTGATGTGTTGGGCTCCCCCATCATTGAGGATGGGAATATTTGTGGAGCCTCCTCCTCCAGTGAGTTGTTTAATTGTCCACCACCATTCACAACTGCATGTGGCAGGACTGCAGAGCTTAGATCTGACCCGTTGGTTGTGGGATCGCTTAGCCCTGTCTATCACTTGCTGCTTATGCTGTTTGGTATGCGAAAGAGAGAGAGAGAGTGTGCGCGCGACAGGGAGAGAGAGCGCATGTGAGAGAGAGATAAAGCACTCGTGTGAGAGGGAGAGAGAGCGCGTGTGAGAGAGGGAGAGAGAGCGCGTGTGAGAGAGGGAGAGAGAGCGCGTGTGAGGGAGGGAGAGAGAGCGCGTGTGAGGGAGGGAGAGCGCGTGTGAGGGAGGGAGAGAGAGCGCGTGTGAGGGAGGGAGAGAGAGCGCGTGTGAGGGAGGGAGAGAGAGCGTGTGGGAGGGAGAGAGCGCGTGTGAGGGAGGGAGAGAGAGCGCGTATGAGAGAGGGAGAGAGCGCGTGTGAGAGAGGGAGAGAGAGCGCGTGTGAGAGAGGGAGAGAGAGCGCGTGTGAGAGAGGGAGAGAGAGCGCGTGTGAGAGAGGGAGAGAGAGCTCACACACGAGAGAAGGAGTGTGTGGGAGTTGGGTACAGGGTATTTTATGTTGAGATCAGTGTATTTGCTCCTGGTTGTTTGCTGTCCACTGTCCACACCGCTCTTTGTACCTGACCCTCCTGGTGTCTGTCCAGTTCCACAGAGCTCGACAGTGGAGGACGATTTCAGAAATGAGCAGGATGATGATGGACAAAACGGCATGAAAAGAACAGCAGAGGACAAGCGAGGAATTGGAACGTTAAATCCACTCAAGTCTTCCAGTAATCTAACAGAGAGCTCCTGTCCCGAGTGGCTTTTACAGGTGATCACTCACAGTAGGAGTGGGTTGAAATATCAGTGCATGGGATAAGAGAGTGTAGAGGAAAACTCCATGTTTAATGTCAGCGCTTTGCTGAGCCTGTTCACTTTAGCTGGGCAGCAGGAGAATCACCAGAGTTTGCTGGGGTTAGTATTCCTGCAGTGATCACTGTCCATTGAGTCTCGCCATGTGTGTAGGTGCATCAGGAGGGGTGGGTGGGTGGGTAGGGGTGGAGGGGGTGTGTGTGTGTAGGGGAGGGTGGGTGTGTGTGCATGTGTACAGGTGGGGGTGGGTATGTGTGTAGTGGTGGGTGTGTGCATGTGCCTGTGTGTTTAGTGGTTACTGTGTGTGTGTGTCTGTAGGGGTGGGTGTGTAGGTGTGGGTGTGTGTGCAAGGGAGAGTGTAGGCCGGGGTGTGTGTGTGTAGGGGAGGGTGCGTGTGTGTGCGTACGAGTGGGTGTGTGTGTAGGGGTGGGTGTGGTGTGTGTCCGCACAGGTGGGGTGGTGTGTGTGTGTAGGGGAGGGTGGGTGAGGTGTGCACAGGTGAGGGTGGGTATGTGTGTAGGGTGTGGTGTGTGTGTCTGTAGGGGTGGGTGTGGTGTGTGTAGGGGTGACTGTGTGTCTGTGGGGGGCGTGCGTGTAGGGGTGTGTGTGTAGGGATGGATGTGTGCGTGTGTAGAGATGGATGTATGCATGTGTAGGGGTGTGTGTAGGGATGGATGTGTGCGTGTGTAAGGGTGTGTCTAGGGATGGGGGTGCATGTGCAGGGGTGTGTGTAGGGATGGGGGTGCGTGTGTGTAGGGGTGGGGGTGCGTGTGTGTAGGGATGGATGTGTGCGTGTGTAGGGGTGTGTGTAGGGCTGGGGGTGTGTGTGTGTAGGGGTGTGTGTGTGTAGGGATGGATGTGTGCGTGTGCAGGGGTGTGTGTAGGGGTGGGGGTGTGTGTGTGTAGGGGTGTGTGTGTAGGGATGGATGTGTGTGTGTGTAGGGGTGGGGGTGTGTGTGTGTAGGGGTGTGTGTAGGGATGGGGGTGCATGTGTGTAGGGGTGTGTGTAGGGATGGATGTGTGCGTGTGTAGGGATGGGGGGGTGTGAGTAGGGATGGATGTGTGCGTGTGTGTAGGGGTGTGTGTAGGGATGGATGTGTGTAGGGGTGTGTGTAGGGATGGGGGTGCGTGTGTAGGGGTATGTGTAGGGATGGGGGTGCTTGTGTAGGGGTGTGTGTAGGGATGGATGTGTGCGTGTGTAGGGATGGGGGGGTGTGTGTGTAGGGGTGTGTGTGTAGGGATGGATGTGTGCGTGTGTAGGGATGGGGGTGTGTGTGTAGGGATGGGGGTGTGTGTGTGTAGGGGTGTGTGTGTAGGGATGGATGTGTGCGTGTGTGTGTAGGGATGGATGTGTGCGTGTGTAGGGATGGGGGTGTGTGTGTGTAGGGGTGTGTGTAGGGATGGGGGGATGTGTGTAGGGATGGGGGGGTGTGTGTACCCTATTTGTGTGTGTGGGCGTTGTGGGTACAGCTCCTTCACTGTCGCTGAGTCAGAATCCTGGAACTCCCTCCCTAACAGCACTGTGGGTGTACCTACACCACATGGACTGCAGCAGCTCAAAAAGGCAGCTCACCACCACCTTCTCAAGGGGCAACTAGGGGATGGGCAATAAATGTTGGCCTAGTCAGCAATGGTCATGAAAACTTGTTTGACAATTGTTTTGTATTGGGCTGTGTTGGCCATTTGGCCTGCTATGTCCGTGCCAGCTGTTAGAGCAATTTACCTCGCGCCACACTCCCTCCTCTGTCGCTGGTGTTTGGATTTCCTGGGTGAGGCATGCAAAGAATCTTTACAGTGCAGGAGGCCATTTGGCCCATCAAGTCTGCACTGACTCTTTGAAAGAGCATTCCACCTAGTGCCACTCCCCCGCCTTATCCCCATAACCTTGCACATCCTATCTTTCCGGTAGCTATCCAATTCCCTTTTGAATACCTCGATCAAACCTGCCTCTACCACCCCCTCAGGAAGCTCTCTTGAGTGGGAATAGTTTCTCACTATTTACCCTGTCCATACCCTTCCAGGCCTGGGTTGGGTGATTCTGCCTGTGAATGGACATGTGTCTAGATGTTTGAAGGGAATGGTGTGTACATGGGGAATGGTGTGTACATGGGGAATGGTGCGTACATGGGGAATGGTGCACGCATGGGGAATGGTGCGCGCATGGGGAATGGTGCGCGCATGGGGAATGGTGCGCGCATGGGGAATGGTGCGCGCATGGGGAATGGTGCGCGCATGGGGAATGGTGCGCGCATGGGGAATGGTGCGCGCATGGAGAATGGTACGCGCATGGAGAATGGTGCGCGCATGGAGAATGGTGCGCGCATGGGGAATGGTGCGCGCATGGGGAATGGTGCGCGCATGGGGAATAGTGCGCGCATGGGGAATGGTGAGCGCATGGGGAATGGTGAGTACATGGGGAATGGTGAGTACATGGGGAATGGTGCGTGCATGGGGAATGGTGCGTGCATGGGGAATGGTGCGTGCATGGGGAATGGTGCGTGCATAGGGAATGGTGAGTACATGGGGAATGGTGCGCACAAGGGGAATGGTGCGCACAAGGGGAATGGTGCGCACAAGGGGAATGGTGCGCACAAGGGGAATGGTGCGCACAAGGGGAATGGTGCGCACAAGGGGAATGGTGCGTACATGGGGAATGGTGCGTACATGGGGAATGGTGCGTACATGGGGAATGGTGCGCGCGGGGGCTGTTGATCTGTTTGACCAGCTGTCCAGGCACCAATGGTTGCTATGAGGGGGAAGGACCGTGATGTAGGGTCGGTTTCCTGGGGTATGGCTGAATGGTGTGGGAGATGGTGTGAGTTCATATGTGAGTGACAAACATCAGAATCTGGGAAATCCATGGCAGAAGGTTGAAACAGGGGAGAGGTTCCAACATCTTCCAGAAAAGTGAATGCATACTGGTGGCCTGGGTGCATACTGTGTTGTGTGTGTGCCTGTGCATATGTCTGCCTGTGTGTGTGTGTGTCTGCCTGTGTGTGTGTGTGTGTCTCTGCTTGTGTGTGTCTGTCTGTGTGTGTGTGTCTGCCTGTGTGTGTGTGTGTGTGTGTGTGTGTGTGTGTGTGTGTGTGTGTGTGTCTCTCTGCTTGTGTGTGTCTCTGCCTGTGTGTGTCTCTGCCTGTGTGTGTGTCTCTGCTTGTGTGTGTGTCTCTGCCTCTGTGTGTGTCTCTGCCTCTGTGTGTGTGTCTGCCTGTGTGTGTGTGTGTCTCTGCTTGTGTGCGTCTCTGCCTGTGTGTGTGTGTGTGTGTCTCTCTCTGCCTGTGTGTGTGTGTCTCTCTCTGCTTGTGTGTGTGTGTCTCTCTCTGCCTGTGTGTGTGTGTCTCTGCTTGTGTGTGTGTGTGTCTCTGCTTGTGTGTGTGTGTCTCTCTCTCTCTGCCTGTGTGTGTGTGTCTCTCTCTGCCTGTGTGTGTGTGTCTCTGTCTGCCTGTGTGTGTGTGTGTGTATGTGTTGGGGGGGTTGGCACACGTGCATGCGTATACATGGTGTCAAAGGATGCGTGGGCAGATGAATGTGTCCCTGATCTCTCAAAGCTTATTTAATTGTGGTGTCCTGTTGGTTTTCCAGGAACTGGAGAATGCTGAGTTTATCCCCATCCCAGAAACTCCTGGAGACAAGCTGCTGACCTTTTCCTGTCAGGAAACGATTCCATACGAGAAGCTTAAAGAAATGAAAACTGTAGCGATTCAACCAGGCGAATCGGAGGATAGGAAGCTGCCCACGGTAAGTAACATATACAATTCCTCAGCTGGGAACGAGGGGAACAGTTCCAGCCCAGAGACATTCCAAACAGTCCAGGCACACAGCTCACCCTGTATATGAGGTCCATTTATTAATGACTCCATGGCAGCAGCCACTGGGATTTAGGAGTGATTTTGTTCCAAGGACAGGCAGAAATGATTGGGGGGGCGGTGAGATGGGTTGTATGAGTGAAGGGAGCATTGCAGTTTGGGGTGCTGGGAAAGAGCAATTTAAAAGAGAGAGTTTCAGGGTGTAGGAAGGAGGGAAGGAGTAGGAGAAACAAGAAGATTCCATTATTTTGTGCTGTCCACAGGGAGTGTGCATGAAACAAAGCACCTTTCACACCTCAGAAACACAAGGACATAAGAAACAGGAACAGGAGGAGACCATTCAGCCCATCGAGCCTGCTCTGCATTCTATACCATCATGGCTGATCTAGGGCTTCAACTCCATTTCCCTCCCCACTCCCCGTATTCTTTAATTCCCGGAGACACCAAAAACCTGTCTGTCCCAGTCTGAAATATATTCAACAATGGAGCATCCACAACCCTCTGGGATAGGGAATTCCAAAGACTCAGCCCTTTGAGTGAAGAAATTTCTCCTCATCTCAGCCCGAAATAATCAGCCCCTTATCCTGAGACTGTGTCCCCATGTTTTAGATTCTCCGCCCAGGGGAAACAATCTCTCAGTATCTACCCTGTGAATCTTGGAGGTTTCAATGAGATCGCCTCTCGTTCTTCTAACCTCCAGAGAATATAAACCCAATTTACTCAGCCTCTCATCATCCCAGGGACCAATCTAGTGAACCTTCGCCCTAATGCCCCCAATGCAAGTATATCCTTTCTTAAATATGGAGACCAAAACTGCACACAGTATTCCAGATGTGTCTCACCAAAAACAGAATTACCTGGAAAAACTCAGCGGGTCTGGCAGCATCGGCGGAGAAGAAAAGAGTTGACGTTTCGAGTCCTCATGACCCTTCAACAGAACTGAGTGAATATTAGGAGAGGGGTGAAATATAAGCTGGTTTAAGGTGGGGGGTTGGGTGGGGGGAGAGAAGTGGGGAGGGGGCTACTGTGGTTGTAGGGACAAGCAAGCAGTGATAGAAGCAGATAATCAAAAGATGTCACAGTCAAAAGAACACATAGGTGTTGAAGTTGGTGATAGTATCTAAACAAATGTGCTAATTAAGAATGGATGGTAGGGCACTCAAGGTATAGCTCTAGTGGGGGTGGGGGGCATAAAAGATTTAAAAATAATAGAAATAGGTGGGAAAAGAAAAATCTATATAAATTATTGGAAAAAACAAAAGGAAGGGGGAAACAGAAAGGGGGTGGGGATGGGGTAGGGAGCTCACAACCTAAAGTTGTTGAATTCAATATTCAGTCCGGAAGGCTGTAAAGTGCCTAGTCGGAAGATGAGGTGAGGTTCCTCCAGTTTGCGTTGGGCTTCACTGGAACAATGCAGCAAGCCAAGGACAGACAAGTGGGCAAGAGAGCAGGGTGGAGTGTTAAAATGGCAAGCGACAGGGAGGTTTGGGTCAGTCTTCTGGACAGACCGCAGGTGTTCTGCGTTTTTTGTTTTTATCTCTGTGTCTCACCAAAACCCTGTACAACTGGAGCAAGAATTCTTTATTCTTGTCCTCCAATCCCCTTGCAGTCAAGGCCAACATGCAATTTCCTTCCTAATTGCTTGCTGTACCTGCATGCTAACTTTCTGCGTTCCGTGTATGAGCACACCCAAGTCTCTTTGAACATCAAAATTTACAAGTTTTGTATCTTTGCACAGCAAGATCCCACATATGTTAGTCGAGGGATAAAAATTGGCCAGGCCATTTCTGCATTTTGGTCGGTCACAAGCCAGGGTTTCCCATGGTGTTTGCAGCAGGATATTTGACCTCATCAGAGAAGCTTTGAGGACACCCCGAAAGTGTTTCCACTGCCCCCCTGGGAGATTCTACCAGGACTGAGTTCTGAGTAGAGCACTTACAAATGGAGGTTTATTTGTGGAGGCACTGAACACATCGAGACAATACGTAGAGGAGAAGTCAAGGCATCCGAGAGAATGCACAAACCTCCAGGCACCACATTCTGCATCACCTGCCCCACATCTGGCAGAATCTGCAGATCATGTATTGGACTTACCAGCCATCCCAGAACCCATGGAACTAGAGTGGAAGCAAGTTATGCTCGATTCTGAGGGCCTGCCATAGAAGGAGGAGGTCAGGACACCAAGAATAATTCCTTTGATCATCTTTGGTGTGATGCAGCAGGAACTTGTACATCTGGATGAGAAGGTGCACCAGTCTCGTCAAAACATCTGTGAATTTACAGTTTCCTGTTAAGGGTCCAGCAATAAACGCACTAAGACAAGCAGGATCATTTCACAGTGTGTGCTGAGTTACTGAGTGGAACACCAACTTCTGTTATTCAATTTGTTGTTAATTTCTTTTCCTACCTCTCTCTCTCTCTCTCTCTCTCTCTGTTGCCCTCCCTGCCTCTCGCCCTCTCTCTCTCTCTGACTCTCTCTCTCTCTCTGACTCTCTCTGACTCTCTCTCTCTCTCTCTCTCTGACACTCTCTCTGACTCTCTCTCTCTCTGACTCTCTCTCTGACTCTCTCTCTGACTCTCTCTCTGACTCTCTCTCTGACTTTCTCTCTGACTCTCTCTGACTCTCTCTCTCTCTCTGACTCTCTCTGACTCTCTCTGACTCTCTCTCTCTCTCTCTGACTCTCTCTGACACTCTGACTTTCTCTCTCTCTGACTCTGTCTGACACTCTCTCTGACTCTCTCTCTCTCTCTCTCTCTGACTCTCTGACACTCTCTCTGACTCTCTCTGCTTGTCTGTCCATCTCTCTGTCTCACCCCTGCCTACTGTACATCTCTAGGTGAAAAGTCCTGACATGGAGGATTGTGCCTGCTTTGCTAAGTCACCGTGCCTTTGCAGTTATGTGCAAGGTGAGTTGAGGAGGCTGCAGGAGATGCTGACTCAGTGTTTGACTCAACAACAGAGCGAGCAGCAGGAGAGGGAAGTGCTCAGTGCCGTGATCCAGAGGCTAAGCAAGGAAGTGGAAGCAATGTCTCGGGTAAGGAGCTGGTTCGTTTTCACTTTACCGTCTAGTGAACGGTAAAGATTGTGCAGTGTATTTTGAACTTTTTGATCTTTAGAAATGAACATAAAAGAGCACACCAGCCACAAAACATGACTCAGGTCACATGGGATGTTTACACCCATTAATATTTCAAATCAGAAATAAGTATGTGAGAATTCAAATGGTAAAAATCCCTCTCTCCCTGTCCATCTCTCTGTCTCACCCCTGCCTCCTGTACACATCTCTAGGTGAAAAGTCCTGACATAGAAGACAGACAGAGAGAGAGTGGGGTGTGGGTGCTTCACTGGGGGTGGGAGGGGGTTCGCAAGGCTGGGGATAGTCTCCACATTGCTGAAGGTGGGTCACTGGATGAAGATCCTCGGGGCTTGGGAGGGGAGATTTCCAGGGAGGGGTGGGGATCCCCAAGGATGCGGGGGCAAGGCGGGGAGCGGAGATAGAAGATACAGGGTCACCGAGGGCAAAGGAAGGGGCCGGGGTCCCTGAAGATGTTGGCAGGGGTGGGAGCAAGGGTCACCTGGGTTGGGGGGGGGGGGGGGTGGTGGTGCGGATAATGGTGGGGTTGGGACCCCTGAGGCAGGGGGTAATGGGAGTGGTGCGGGTATTTATTGCTGGGGCTTGCGGAATAATTTCCAGTTTTATGTCCCTCACTGAAACCTCATTTTTGTGTTTTTTTTGACAGTTACAAGAAAACCTGACAAAGAAAGAGGAAACGATTGACTATTTGGAGAGACAGGTCAGTGTCTCCAGGTGTCAGGGTCAGTGTCTGTGTCAGGGTCAGTGTCTGTGTCGGGGTCAGTGTCTGTGTCGGGGTCAGTGTCTCCGGGTGTCGGGGTCAGTGTCTGTGTTGGGGTCAGTGTCTGTGTCGGGGTCAGTGTCTGTGCCGGGGTCAGTGTCTCCGGGTGTCGGGGTCAGTGTCTGTGTCGGGGTCAGCGTCTCCGGGTGTTGGGGTCAGTGTCTGTGTCGGGGTCAGTGTCGGGGTCAGTGTCTGTGTCGGGGTCAGTGTCTGTGTCGGGGTCAGTGTCTCCGGGGTCGGGGTCAGTGTCTGTGTCGGGGTCAGTGTCTGCGGGTGTCGGGGTCAGTGTCTGTGTCGGGGTCAGTGTCTCCGGGTGTCGGGGTCAGTGTCTGTGTTGGGGTCAGTGTCTCCGGGTGTCGGGGTCAGTGTCTCCGGGTGTCGGGGTCAGTGTCTGTGTCGGGGTCAGTGTCTGTGTCGGGGTCAGTGTCTCCGGGTGTCGGGGTCAGTGTCTGTGTCGGGGTCAGTGTCTGTGTCGGGGTCAGTGTCTCTGGGTGTCGGGGTCAGTGTCTGTGTCAGGGTCAGTGTCTCCGGGTGTCGGGTTCAGTGTCTCCGGGTGTCGGGCTCAGTGTCTCCGGGTGTCGGGGTCAGTGTCTCCGGGTGTCGGGGTCAGTGTCTGTGTCGGGGTCAGTGTCTGTGTCGGGGTCAGTGTCTCCGGGGTGTCGGGGTCAGTGTCTGTGTCGGGGTCAGTGTCTCCGGGTGTCAGGGTCAGTGTCTGTGTCGAAGTCAGTGTCTGTGTCGGGATCAGTGTCTCCGGGTGTCGGGGTCAGTGTCTGTGTCGGGGTCAGTGTCTCCGGGTGTCGGGGTCAGTGTCTCCGGATGTCAGGGTCATTGTCTCCGGGTGTCGGGGTCAGTGTCTGTGTCAGGGTCAGTGTCTGTGTCGGGGTCAGTGTCTGTGTCGGGGTCAGTGTCTGTGTCGGGGTCAGTGTCTCCGGGTGTCGGGGTCAGTGTCTGTGTTGGGGTCAGTGTCTGTGTCGGGGTCAGTGTCTGTGCCGGGGTCAGTGTCTCCGGGTGTCGGGGTCAGTGTCTGTGTCGGGGTCAGCGTCTCCGGGTGTTGGGGTCAGTGTCTGTGTCGGGGTCAGTGTCGGGGTCAGTGTCTGTGTCGGGGTCAGTGTCTGTGTCGGGGTCAGTGTCTCCGGGTGTCGGGGTCAGTGTCTGTGTCGGGGTCAGTGTCTGCGGGTGTCGGGGTCAGTGTCTGTGTCGGGGTCAGTGTCTCCGGGTGTCGGGGTCAGTGTCTGTGTCGGGGTCAGTGTCTCCGGGTGTCGGGGTCAGTGTCTGTGTCGGGGTCAGTGTCTGTGTCGGGGTCAGTGTCTGTGTCGGGGTCAGTGTCTCCGGGTGTCGGGGTCAGTGTCTGTGTCGGGGTCAGTGTCTGTGTCGGGGTCAGTGTCTCTGGGTGTCGGGGTCAGTGTCTGTGTCGGGGTCAGTGTCTCCGGGTGTCGGGGTCAGTGTCTGTGTCGGGGTCAGTGTCTCCGGGTGTTGGGGTCAGTGTCTTGTCGGGGTCAGTGTCAGTGTCGGGGTCAGTGTCAGTGTCGGGGTCAGTGTCTGTGTCGGGGTCAGTGTCTCCGGGTGTCGGGGTCAGTGTCTGTGTCGGGGTCAGTGTCTGTGTCGGGGTCAGTGTCTCCGGGTGTCGGGGTCAGTGTCTCCGGGTGTCGGGGTCAGTGTCTCTGGGTGTCGGGGTCAGTGTCTGTGTCGGGGTCAGTGTCTCCGGGGTGTCGGGGTCAGTGTCTGTGTCGGGGTCAGTGTCTCCGGGTGTCGGGGTCAGTGTCTGTGTCGGGGTCAGTGTCTCTGTCGGGGTCAGTGTCTGTGTCGGGGTCAGTGTCTCCGGGTGTCGGGGTCAGTGTCTGTGTCGGGGTCAGTGTCTCCGGGTGTCGGGGTCAGTGTCTGTGTCGGGCTCAGTGTCTCTGGGTGTCGGGGTCAGTGTCTGTGTCGGGGTCAGTGTCTGTCGGGGTCAGTGTCTCCGGGGTGTCGGGGTCAGTGTCTCCGGGTGTCGGGGTCAGTGTCTGTGTCGGGGTCAGTGTCTGTGTCGGGGTCAGTGTCTCCGGGTGTCGGGGTCAGTGTCTGTGTCGGGGTCAGTGTCTGTGTCGGGGTCAGTGTCTCCGGGTGTCGGGGTCAGTGTCTGTGTCGGGGTCAGTGTCTCCGGGTGTCGGGGTCAGTGTCTCCGGGTGTCGGGGTCAGTGTCTCCGGGTGTCGGGGTCAGTGTCTCCGGGTGTCGGGGTCAGTGTCTGTGTCGGGGTCATTGTCTCTGGGTGTCGGGGTCAGTGTCTGTGTCGGGGTCAGTGTCTGTGTCGGGGTCAGTGTCTCCGGGGTGTCGGGGTCAGTGTCTCCGGGTGTCGGGGTCAGTGTCTGTGTCGGGGTCAGTGTCTGTGTCGGGGTCAGTGTCTCCGGGTGACGGGGTCAGTGTCTGTGTCGGGGTCAGTGTCTGTGTCGGTGTCAGTGTCTGTGTCGGGGTCAGTGTCTCCGGGTGTCGGGGTCAGTGTCTCCGGGTGTCGGGGTCAGTGTCTCCGGGTGTCGGGGTCAGTGTCTGTGTCGGGGTCAGTGTCTCCGGGTGTCGGGGTCAGTGTCTGTGTCGGGGTCAGTGTCTCCGGGTGTCAGGGTCAGTGTCTCCGGGTGTCGGGGTCAGTGTCTGTGTCGGGGTCAGTGTCTACGGGTGTCGGGGTCAGTGTCTGTGTCGGGGTCAGTGTCGCTGGGTGTCGGGGTCAGTGTCTGTGTCGGGATCAGTGTCTGTGTCGGGGTCAGTGTCTCCGGGTGTCGGGGTCAGTGTCTGTGTCGGGGTCAGTGTCTCCGGGGTGTCGGGGTCAGTGTCTGTGTCGGGGTCAGTGTCTGTGTCGGGGTCAGTGTCTCCGGGTGTCGGGGTCAGTGTCTCCGGGTGTCGGGGTCAGTGTCTGTGTCAGGGTCAGTGTCTCCGGGTGTCGGGGTCAGTGTCTCCGGGTGTCGGGGTCAGTGTCTGTGTCGGGGTCAGTGTCTCCGGGTGTCGGGGTCAGTGTCTCCGGGTGTCGGGGTCAGTGTCTCCGGGTGTCGGGGTCCGTGTCTGTGTCGGGGTCAGTGTCTCCGGGTGTCGGGGTCAGTGTCTCCGGGTGTCGGGGTCAGTGTCTGTGTCGGGGTCAGTGTCTGTGTCGGGGTCAGTGGCTGTGTCGGGGTCAGTGTCTCCGGGTGTCGCGGTCACTCTCTCCGGGTGTCGGGGTCAGTGTCTGTGTCGGGGTCAGTGTCTGTGTCGGGGTCAGTGTCTGTGTCGGGTTCAGTGTCTCCGGGTGTCGGGTTCAGTGTCTCCGGGTGTCGGGGTCAGTGTCTCTGGGTGTCGGGTTCAGTGTCTCTGGGGTGTTGGGGTCAGTGTCTGTGTCGGGGTCAGTGTCTGTGTCGGGGTCAGTGTCTCCGGGTGTCGGGGTCAGTGTCTGTTTCGGGGTCAGTGTCTGTGTCGGTGTCAGTGTCTGTGTCGGGGTCAGTGTCTCCGGGTGTCGGGATCAGTGTCTGTGTCGGGGTCAGTGTCTCCGGGTGTCGGGGTCAGTGTCTCCGGGTGTCGGGATCAGTGTCTGTGTCGGGGTCAGTGTCTGTGTCGGTGTCAGTGTCTCCGGGTGTCGGGGTCAGTGTCTGTGTCGGGGTCAGTGTCTCCGGGTGTCAGGGTCAGTGTCTCCGGGTGTCGGTGTCAGTGTCTGTGTCGGGGTCAGTGTCTCCGGGGTGTCGGGGTCAGTGTCTGTGTCGGGGTCAGTGTCTGTGTCGGGGTCAGTGTCTCCGGGTGTCGGGGTCAGTGTCTCCGGGTGTCGGGGTCAGTGTCTGTGTCGGGGTCAGTGTCTCCGGGTGTCGGGGTCAGTGTCTCCGGGTGTCGGGGTCAGTGTCTGTGTCGGGGTCAGTGTCTGTGTCGGGGTCAGTGTCTGTGTCGGGGTCAGTGTCTCCGGGTGTCGGGGTCAGTGTCTCCGGGTGTCGGGGTCAGTGTCTCCGGGTGTCGGGGTCAGTGTCTCCGGGTGTCGGGGTCAGTGTCTGTGTCGGGGTCAGTGTCTCCGGGTGTCGGGGTCAGTGTCTGTGTCGGGGTCAGTGTCTCCGGGTGTCGGGGTCAGTGTCTGTGTCGGGGTCAGTGTCTGTGTCGGTGTCAGTGTCTGTGTCGGGGTCAGTGTCTCCGGGTGTCGGGGTCAGTGTCTCCGGGTGTCGGGGTCAGTGTCTCCGGGTGTCGGGGTCAGTGTCTGTGTCGGGGTCAGTGTCTCCGGGTGTCGGGGTCAGTGTCTGTGTCGGGGTCAGTGTCTCCGGGTGTCGGGTCAGTGTCTCCGGGTGTCGGGGTCAGTGTCTGTGTCGGGGTCAGTGTCTACGGGTGTCGGGGTCAGTGTCTGTGTCGGGGTCAGTGTCTCTGGGTGTCGGGGTCAGTGTCTGTGTCGGGGTCAGTGTCTGTGTCGGGGTCAGTGTCTCCGGGTGTCGGGGTCAGTGTCTGTGTCGGGGTCAGTGTCTCCGGGTGTCGGGGTCAGTGTCTGTGTCGGGGTCAGTGTCTGTGTCGGGGTCAGTGTCTCCGGGTGTCGGGGTCAGTGTCTCCGGGTGTCGGGGTCAGTGTCTGTGTCGGGGTCAGTGTCTCCGGGTGTCGGGGTCAGTGTCTCCGGGTGTCGGGGTCAGTGTCTGTGTCGGGGTCAGTGTCTCCGGGTGTCGGGGTCAGTGTCTCCGGGTGTCGGGGTCAGTGTCTCCGGGTGTCGGGGTCAGTGTCTGTGTCGGGGTCAGTGTCTCCGGGTGTCGGGGTCAGTGTCTCCGGGTGTCGGGGTCAGTGTCTATGTCGGGGTCAGTGTCTGTGTCGGGGTCAGTGGCTGTGTCGGGGTCAGTGTCTCCGGGTGTCGCGGTCAGTGTCTCCGGGTGTCGGGGTCAGTGTCTGTGTCGGGGTCAGTGTCTGTGTCGGGTTCAGTGTCTCCGGGTGTCGGGTTCAGTGTCTCCGGGTGTCGGGGTCAGTGTCTCTGGGTGTCGGGTTCAGTGTCTCTGGGGTGTTGGGGTCAGTGTCTGTGTCGGGGTCAGTGTCTGTGTCGGGGTCAGTGTCTCCGGGTGTCGGGGTCAGTGTCTGTGTCGGGGTCAGTGTCTGTGTCGGTGTCAGTGTCTGTGTCGGGGTCAGTGTCTCCGGGTGTCGGGATCAGTGTCTGTGTCGGGGTCAGTGTCTCCGGGTGTCGGGGTCAGTGTCTCCGGGTGTCGGGATCAGTGTCTGTGTCGGGGTCAGTGTCTGTGTCGGGGTCAGTGTCTCCGGGTGTCGGGGTCAGTGTCTGTGTCGGGGTCAGTGTCTCCGGGTGTCAGGGTCAGTGTCTCCGGGTGTCGGTGTCAGTGTCTGTGTCGGGGTCAGTGTCTCCGGGGTGTCGGGGTCAGTGTCTGTGTCGGGGTCAGTGTCTGTGTCGGGGTCAGTGTCTCCGGGTGTCGGGGTCAGTGTCTCCGGGTGTCGGGGTCAGTGTCTCCGTGTGTCGGGGTCAGTGTCTGTGTCGGGTCAGTGTCTCCGGTGTCGGGGTCAGTGTCCTCCGGGTGGTGCGGGGTCAGTGTCTGTGTCGGGGTCAGTAGTCTGTGTCGGGGTCAGTGTCTGTGTCGGGGTCAGTGTCTCCGGGTGTCGGGGTCAGTGTCTCCGGGTGTCGGGGTCAGTGTCTCCGGGTGTCGGGGTCAGTGTCTCCGGGTGTGGGGTCCGTGTCTGTGTCGGGGTCAGTGTCTCCGGGTGTCGGGGTCAGTGTCTTCCGGGTGTCGGGGTCAGTGTCTCCGGGTGTCGGGGTCAGTGTCTCCGGGTGTCGGGGTCAGTGTCTGTGTCGGGGTCAGTGTCTGTGTCGGGGTCAGTGGCTGTGTCGGGGTCAGTGTCTCCGGGTGTCGGGGTCAGTGTCTCCGGGTGTCGCGGTCAGTGTCTCCGGGTGTCGGGGTCAGTGTCTGTGTCGGGGTCAGTGTCTGTGTCGGGGTCAGTGTCTCCG
Source organism: Carcharodon carcharias (assembly GCF_017639515.1). NCBI lineage: Eukaryota > Metazoa > Chordata > Chondrichthyes > Lamniformes > Lamnidae > Carcharodon > Carcharodon carcharias. The sequence continues at coordinate 114,958,495 of NC_054486.1, forward strand.
GGTGTCGGGTTCAGTGTCTCCGGGTGTCGGGGTCAGTGTCTCTGGGTGTCGGGTTCAGTGTCTCTGGGTGTCGGGTTCAGTGTCTCTGGGGTGTTGGGGTCAGTGTCTGTGTCGGGGTCAGTGTCTGTTTCGGGGTCAGTGTCTGTTTCGGGGTCAGTGTCTGTGTCGGGGTCAGTGTCTGTGTCGGGGTCAGTGTCTCCGGGTGTCGGGGTCAGTGTCTGTGTCGGGGTCAGTGTCTCCGGGTGTCGGGGTCAGTGTCTCCGGGTGTCGGGGTCAGTGTCTCCGGGTGTCGGGGTCCGTGTCCTGTGTCGGGGTCAGTGTCTCCGGGTGTCGGGGTCAGTGTCTCCGGGTGTCGGGGTCAGTGTCTCCGGGTCTGTCGGGGTCAGTGTCTGTGTGGGGTCAGTGTCTGGTGTCGGGGGTCAGTGGCTGTGTCGGGGTCAGTTGTCTCGGGTGTCGGGGTCAGTGTCTCGGGTGTCGGGGTCAGTGTCTGTGTCGGGGTCAGTGTCTGTGTGGGTTCAGTGTCTCCAGGTGTCTGGTCCCAGTGTCTCCGGGTGTCGGGGTCTGTGTCTCTGGGTGTCGGGGTTCAGTGTCTCTGGGGTGTTGGTGGTCAGTGTCTGTGTCGGGGTCAGTGTCTGTGTCGGTGGGTCAGTGTCTCCGGGATGTCGGGGTCAGTGTCTGTGTCGGGGTCAGTGTCTCCGGGGTGTCGGAATCAGTGTCTGTGTCGGGTTCAGTGTCTCCGGGTGTCGGGGTCAGTGTCTCCGGGTGTCTGGGATCAGTGTCTTTGTAAGGGGTCAGTGTCTGTGTCGGGATGTCAGTGTCTACGGGTGTCGGGGTCAGTGTCTGTGTCGGGGTCAGTGTACTCCGGGGTCAGGGTCAGTGCTCTCCGGGGTGTCGGTATGTCAGTGTCTGTGTCGGGGTCAGTGTCTCCGGGGATGTCGGGGTCAGTGTCTGTGTCGGGGTCAGTGTCTCCGGGTGTCGGGGTCAGTGTCTCGGGTGTCGGGGTCAGTGTCTGTGTCGGGGTCAGTGTCTCCGGGTGTCGGGGTCAGTGTCTCCGGGTGTCGGGGTCAGTGTCTGTGTCGGGGTCAGTGTCTGTGTCGGGGTCAGTGTCTCCGGGTGTCGGGGTCAGTGTCTCCAGGTGTCGGGGTCAGTGTCTCCGGGTGTCGGGGTCCGTGTCTGTGTCGGGGTCAGTGTCTCCGGGTGTCGGGGTCAGTGTCTCCGGGTGTCGGGGTCAGTGTCTCCGGGTGTCGGGGTCAGTGTCTGTGTCGGTGTCAGTGTCTGTGTCGGGGTCAGTGGCTGTGTCGGGGTCAGTGTCTCCGGGTGTCGCGGTCAGTGTCTCCGGGTGTCGGGGTCAGTGTCTGTGTCGGGGTCAGTGTCTGTGTCGGGGTCAGTGTCTCCGGGTGTCGGGTTCAGTGTCTCCGGGTGTCGGGGTCAGTGTCTCCGGGTGTCGGGGTCAGTGTCTCCGGGGGTCGGGGTCAGTGTCTCCGGGTGTCGGGGTCAGTGTCTCTGGGGTGTCGGGGTCAGTGTCTGTGTCGGGGTCAGTGTCTGTGTCGGGGTCCGTGTCTGTGTCGGGGTCAGTGTCTGTGTCGGGGTCAGTGTCTGTGTCGGGGTCAGTGTCTCCGGGTGTTGGGGTCAGTGTCTGTGTCGGGGTCAGTGTCTCCGGGTGTCGGGGTCAGTGTCTGTGTCGGGGTCAGTGTCTGTGTCGGGGTCAGTGTCTCTGGGTGTCGGGGTCAGTGTCTGTGTCGGGGTCAGTGTCTCCGGGTGTCGGGGTCAGTGTCTCCGGCTGTCGGGGTCAGTGTCTCTGGGTTTCGGGGTCAGTGTCTGTGTCGGGGTCATTGTCTCCGGGTGTCGGGGTCAGTGTCTGTGTCGGGGTCAGTGTCTGTGTCGGGGTCAGTGTCTGTGTCGGGGTCAGTGTCTCCGGGTGTCGGGGTCAGTGTCTCCTTGTGTCGGGGTCCTTGTCTGTGTCGGGGTAAGTGTCAGTGTCGGGGTCAGTGTCTCCGGGTGTCAGGGTCAGTGTCTGTGTCGGGGTCAGTGTCTGTGTCGGGGTCATTGTCTGTGTCGGGGTCAGTGTCTCCGGGGTGTCGGGGTCAGTGTCAGTGTCGGGGTCAGTGTCTCCGGGTGTCGGGGTCAGTGTCTGTGTCGGGGTCAGTGTCTCCGGGTGTCGGGGTCAGTGTCGCCGGGTGTTGGGCTCAGTGTCTGTGTCGGGGTCAGTGTCTGTGTAGGGGTCAGTGTCTGTGTCGGGGTCAGTGTCTCCACGTGTCGGGGTCAGTGTCTGTGTCGGGGTCAGTGTCTCCGGGTGTCGGGGTCAGTGTCTCCGGTGTGTCGGGGTCAGTGTCTCTGGGGTGTCTGGGTCAGTGTCTGTGTCGGGTTCATTGTCTGTTTCGGGGTCAGTGTCTGTGTCGTGCTCAGTGTCTGTGTCGGGGTCAGTGTCTCCGGGTGTCGGGGTCAGTGTCTCCGGGTGTCGGGGTCAGTGTCTGTGTCGGGGTCTGTGTCGGGGTCTGTGTCGGGGTCAGCGTCGGGGTCAGTGTCTGTGTCAGGGTCAGTGTCTCCGGGTGTCGGGGTCAGTGTCTGTGTCGGGGTCAGTGTCTCCGGGTGTCGCGGTCAGTGTCTGTGTCGGGGTCCGTGTCTCCGGGTGTCGGGGTCAGTGTCTGTGTCGGGGTCAGTGTCTGGGTCGAGGTCAGTGTCAGTGTCGGGGTCAGTGTCTCCGGGGTGTCGGGGTCAGTGTCTGTGTCGGGGTCAGTGTCTCCGGGTGTCGGGGTCAGTGTCTGTGTCGGGGTCAGTGTCTGTGTCGGGGTCAGTGTCTGTGTCGGGGTCATTGTCTCCGGGTGTCGGGGTTTGTGTCTGTGTCGGGGTCAGTGTCTCCGGGTGTAGGGGTCAGTGTCTCCGGGTGTCGGGGTCAGTGTCTGTGTCGGGGTCAGTGTCTTTGTCGGGGTCAGAGTCTCCGGGTGTCGGGGTCAGTGTCTGTGTCGTGGTCAGTGTCTCCGGGTGTCGGGGTCAGTGTCTGTGTCGGGGTCAGTATCTCTGGGTGTCGGGGTCAGTGTCTGTGTCGGGGTCAGTGTCTGTGTCGGGGTCAGTGTCTCCGGGTGTTGGGGTCAGTGTCTGTGTCGGGGTCAGTGTCTCCGGGTGTCGGTGTCAGTGTCTCCGGGTGTCGGGGTCAGTGTCTCCGGGTGTCGGGGTCAGTGTCTGTGTCGGGGTCAGTTTCTGTGTCGGGTTCAGTGTCTGAGTCGGGGTCAGTGTCTGTGTCGTGTTCATTGTCTCCGGGTGTCGGGGTCAGTGTCTGTGTCGGGGTCAGTGTCTTTGTCGGGGTCAGTGTCTGTGTCGGGGTCAGTGTCTCCGGGTGTCGGGGTCAGTGTCTGTGTCGGGGTCAGTGTCTGTGTCGGGGTCAGTGTCTCTGGGCGTTGGGGTCAGTGTCTCCGGGTGTTGGGGTCAGTGTCTCCGGGGTGTCGGGGTCTGTGTCTGGGTCGGGGTCAGTGTCTGTGTCGGGGTCAGTGTCTGTGTCGGGGTCAGGGTCTCCGGGTGTCGGGGTCAGTGTCTGTGTCGTGGTCAGTGTCTCCGGGTGTCGGGGTCAGTGTCTCCGGGTGTCGGGGTCGGTTTCTCCGGGTGTCGGGGTCAGTGTCTGTGTCGGGGTCAGTGTCTGTGTCGGGGTCAGTGTCTCCGGGTGTCTGGGTCAGTGTCTCCGGGTGTCGGGGTCAGTGTCTGTGTCGGGGTCAGTGTCTGTGTCGGGGTCAGTGTCTGTGTCGGGGTCAGTGTCTCCGGGTGTCGGGGTCAGTGTCTCCGGGTGTTGGGGTCAGTGTCTGTGTCGGGGTCAGTGTCTCCGGGTGTCGGGGTCAGTGTCTGTGTCGGGGTCAGTGTCTGTGTCGGGGTCAGTGTCTCCGGGTGTCGGGGTCAGTGTCTCCGGGTGTCGGTGTCAGTGTCTGTGTCGGGGTCAGTGTCTCCGGGTGTCGGGGTCAGTGTCTCCGGGTGTCGGGTTTCAGTGTCTGTGTCGGGGTCAGTGTCTGTGTCGGGGTCAGTGTCTGTGTCGGGGTCAGTGTCTCCGGGTGTCGGGGTCAGTGTCTCCGGGTGTCGGGGTCAGTGTCTCCGGGTGTCGGGGTCAGTGTCTCTGGGGTGTCGGGGTCAGTGTCTGTGTCGGGTTCATTGTCTGTTTCGGGGTCAGTGTCTGTGTCGGGGTCAGTGTCTCCGGGTGTCGGGGTCAGTGTCTCCGGGTGTCGGGGTCAGTGTCTCCGGTTGTCGGGGTCAGTGTCTGTGTCGGGGTCTGTGTCGGGGTCAGTGTCTCCGGGTGTCGGGGTCAGTGTCTGTGTCGGGGTCAGTGTCTCCGGGTGTCGGGGTCAGTGTCTGTGTCGGGGTCAGTGTCTCCGGGTGTCGGGTCAGTGTCTGGTCGGGGTCAGTGTCTGTGTCGGGGTCAGTGTCTCCGGGTGTCGGGGTCAGTGTCTGTGTCGGGGTCAGTGTCTGTGTCGGGGTCAGTGTCTCCGGGTGTCGGGGTCAGTGTCTCCGGGTGTCGGGGTCAGTGTCTGTGTCGGGGTCAGTGTCTGTGTCGGGGTCAGTGTCTCCGGGTGTCGGGGTCAGTGTCTGTGTCGGGGTCAGTGTCTGTGTCGGGGTCAGTGTCTCCGGGTGTCGGGGTCAGTGTCTCCGGGTGTCGGGGTCAGTGTCTGTGTCGGGGTCAGTGTCTCCGGGTGTCGGGGTCAGTGTCTGTGTCGGGGTCAGTGTCTGTGTCGGGGTCAGTGTCTGTGTCGGGGTCAGTGTCTGTGTCGGGGTCAGTGTCTCCGGGTGTCGGGGTCAGTGTCTGTGTCGGGGTCAGTGTCTGTGTCGGGGTCAGTGTCTGTGTCGGGGTCAGTGTCTCCGGGTGTCGGGGTCAGTGTCTGTGTCGGGGTCAGTGTCTCCGGGTGTCGGGGTCAGTGTCTGTGTCGGGGTCAGTGTCTGTGTCGGGGTCAGTGTCTCCGGGTGTCGGGGTCAGTGTCTCCGGGTGTCGGGGTCAGTGTCTCCGGGTGTCGGGGTCAGTGTCTCCGGGTGTCGGGGTCAGTGTCTGTGTCGGGGTCAGTGTCTGTGTCGGGGTCAGTGTCTCCGGGTGTCGGGGTCAGTGTCTCCGGGTGTCGGGGTCAGTGTCTGTGTCGGGGTCAGTGTCTGTGTCGGGGTCAGTGTCTGTGTCGGGGTCAGTGTCTGTGTCGGGGTCAGTGTCTGTGTCGGGGTCAGTGTCTGTGTCGGGGTCAGTGTCTGTGTCGGGGTCAGTGTCTGTGTCGGGGTCAGTGTCTGTGTCGGGGTCAGTGTCTGTGTCGGGGTCAGTGTCTGTGTCGGGGTCATTGTCTCCGGGTGTCGGGGTCAGTGTCTTTGTCGGGGTCAGTGTCTGTGTCGGGGTCAGTGTCTCCGGGTGTCGGAGTCGGTGTCTCCGGGTGTCGGGGTCAGTGTCTGTGTCGGGGTCAGTGTCTTTGTCGGGGTCAGAGTCTCCGGGTGTCGGGGTCAGTGTCTGTGTCGGGGTCAGTGTCTGTGTCGGGGTCAGTGTCTGTGTCGGGGTCAGTGTCTCCGGGTGTCGGGGTCAGTGTCTCCGGGTGTCGGGGTCAGTGTCTGTGTCGGGGTCAGTGTCTCCGGGTGTCGGGGTCAGTGTCTCCGGGTGTCGGGGTCAGTGTCTGTGTCGGGGTCAGTGTCTGTGTCGGGGTCAGTGTCTCCGGGTGTCGGGGTCAGTGTCTGTGTCGGGGTCAGTGTCTCCGGGTGTCGGGGTCAGTGTCTGTGTCGGGGTCAGTGTCTCCGGGTGTCGGGGTCAGTGTCTGTGTCGGGGTCAGTGTCTGTGTCGGGGTCAGTGTCTCCGGGTGTCGGGGTCAGTGTCTGTGTCGGGGTCAGTGTCTCCGGGTGTCGGGGTCAGTGTCTCCGGGTGTCGGGGTCAGTGTCTCCGGGTGTCGGGGTCAGTGTCTGTGTCGGGGTCAGTTTCTGTGTCGGGTTCAGTGTCTGAGTCCGGGTCAGTGTCTGTGTCGTGTTCATTGTCTCCGGGTGTCGGGGTCAGTGTCTGTGTCGGGGTCAGTGTCTTTGTCGGGGTCAGTGTCTGTGTCGGGGTCAGTGTCTCCGGGTGTCGGGGTCAGTGTCTGTGTCGGGGTCAGTGTCTGTGTCGCGGTCAGTGTCTCTGGGCGTTGGGGTCAGTGTCTCCGGGTGTCGGGGTCAGTGTCTCCGGGGTGTCGGGGTCAGTGTCTGTGTCGGGGTCAGTGTCTGTGTCGGGGTCAGTGTCTGTGTCGGGGTCAGTGTCTCCGGGTGTCGGGGTCAGTGTCTGTGTCGGGGTCAGTGTCTCCGGGTGTCGGGGTCAGTGTCTCCGGGTGTCGGGGTCAGTGTCTCCGGGTGTCGGGGTCAGTGTCTGTGTCGGGGTCAGTGTCTGTGTCGGGGTCAGTGTCTGTGTCGGGGTCGGGGTCAGTGTCTCCGGGTGTCGGGGTCAGTGTCTCCGGGTGTCGGGGTCAGTGTCTGTGTCGGGGTCAGTGTCTGTGTCGGGGTCAGTGTCTGTGTCGGGGTCAGTGTCTCCGGGTGTCGGGGTCAGTGTCTCCGGGTGTCGGGGTCAGTGTCTGTGTCGGGGTCAGTGTCTGTGTCGGGGTCAGTGTCTGTGTCGGGGTCAGTGTCTGTGTCGGGGTCAGTGTCTCCGGGTGTCGGGGTCAGTGTCTCCGGGTGTCGGGGTCAGTGTCTGTGTCGGGGTCAGTGTCTCCGGGTGTCGGGGTCAGTGTCTGTGTCGGGGTCAGTGTCTCCGGGTGTCGGGGTCAGTGTCTGTGTCGGGGTCAGTGTCTGTGTCGGGGTCAGTGTCTCCGGGTGTCGGGGTCAGTGTCTCCGGGTGTCGGGGTCAGTGTCTCTGGGGTGTCGGGGTCAGTGTCTGTGTCGGGTTCAGTGTCTGTGTCGGGTCAGTGTCTCCGGGGTGTCGGGGTCAGTGTCCGGTGTCGGGTCAGTGTCTACGGGGGTGTCGGGGGCAGTGTCTCCGGGTGTCGGGGTCAGTGTCTCCGGGTGTCGGGGTCATGTCTGTGTCGGGGTCAGTGTCTGTGTTCGGGGTCCAGTGTCTCCGGTGTCGGGGTCAGTGTCTCCGGGTGTCGGGGTCAGTGTCTCGGTGTCGGGGGTCAGTGTCTCCGGGTGTCGGGGTCAGTGCTCCGGGTGTCGGGGGTCAGTGTCTCCGGGTGTCGGGGTCAGTGTCTGTGTCGGGGTCAGTGTCTCCGGTGTCGGGGTCATGTCTGTGTCGGGGGTCAGTGTCTCCGGGTGTCGGGGTCAGTGTCTCCGGGTGTCGGGGTCAGTGGCTCGGGTGTCGGGTTCAGTGTCTCCGGGGTGTCTGGGTCAGTGTCTGTGTCGGGGTCAGTGTCTGTGTTGGGGTCAGTGGCTCTGGTGTCGGGGTCAGTGTCTGTGTCGGGGGTCAGTGTCTCCGGTTGTCGGGGTCAGTGTCTGTGTCGGGGTCAGTGTCTGTGTCGGGGTCAGTGTCTGTGTCGGGGTCAGTGTCTCCGGGTGTCGGGGTCAGTGTCTGTGTCGGGGTCAGTGTCTCCGGGTGTCGGGGTCAGTGTCTGTGTCGGGGTCAGTGTCTCTGTGTCGGGGTCAGTGTCTGTGTCGGGGTCAGTGTCTGTGTCGGGGTCAGTGTCTCCGGTGTCGGGTCAGTGTCTGTGTCGGGGTCAGTGTCTCCGGGTGTCGGTGTCAGTGTCTCCGGGTGTCGGGGTCAGTGTCTGTGTCGGGGTCAGTTTCTGTGTCGGGTTCAGTGTCTGAGTCCGGGTCAGTGTCTGTGTCGTGTTCATTGTCTCCGGGTGTCGGGGTCAGTGTCTGTGTCGGGGTCAGTGTCTGTGTCGGGGTCAGTGTCTTTGTCGGGGTCAGTGTCTGTGTCGGGTCAGTGTCTCCGGGTGTCGGGGTCAGTGTCTGTGTCGGGGTCAGTGTCTGTGTCGGGGTCAGTGTCTCTGGGTCGGGGTCAGTGTCTCCGGGTGTTGGGGTCAGTGTCTCCGGGGTGTCGGGGTCTGTGTCGGGGTCAGTGTCTGTGTCGGGGTCAGTGTCTGTGTCGGGGTCAGTGTCTCCGGGTGTCGGGGTCAGTGTCTGTGTCGGGGTCAGTGTCTCCGGGTGTCGGGGTCAGTGTCTGTGTCGGGGTCAGTGTCTCCGGGTGTCGGGGTCAGTGTCTGTGTCGGGGTCAGTGTCTCCGGGTGTCGGGGTCAGTGTCTCCGGGTGTCGGGGTCAGTGTCTCCGGGTGTCGGGGTCAGTGTCTCCGGGTGTCGGGGTCAGTGTCTGTGTCGGGGTCAGTGTCTGTGTCGGGGTCAGTGTCTCCGGGTGTCGGGGTCAGTGTCTCTGGGTCGGGGTCAGTGTCTGGGTGTCGGGGTCAGTGTCTCCGGGTGTCGGGGTCAGTGTCTCCGGGTGTCGGGGTCACTGTCTGTGTCGGGGTCAGTGTCTGTGTCGGGGTCAGTGTCTGTGTCGGGGTCAGTGTCTGTGTCGGGGTCCGTGTCTGTGTCGGGGTCAGTGTCTCCTGGTGTCGGGGTCATTGTCTGTGTCGGGGTCAGTGTCTGTGTCGGGGTCAGTGTCTCCGGGTGTCGGGGTCAGTGTCTCCGGGTGTCGGGGTCAGTGTCTGTGTCGGGGTCAGTGTCTGTGTCGGGGTCAGTGTCTCTGGGTGTCGGGGTCAGTGTCTCCGAGTGTCGGGGTCAGTGTCTCCGGGGTGTCGGGGTCAGTGTCTGTGTCGGGGTCCGTGTCTGTGTCGGGGTCAGTGTCTGTGTCGGGGTCAGTGTCTGTGTCGGGGTCAGTGTCTCCGGGTGTCGGGGTCAGTGTCTCCGGGTGTCGCGGTCAGTGTCTGTGTCGGGGTCAGTGTCTCCGGGTGTCGGGGTCAGTGTCTGTGTCGGGGTCAGTGTCTGGGTCGAGGTCAGTGTCAGTGTCGGGGTCAGTGTCTCCGGGGTGTCGGGGTCAGTGTCTGTGTCGGGGTCAGTGTCTGTGTCGGGGTCAGTGTCTCCGGGTGTCGGGGTCAGTGTCTGTGTCGGGGTCAGTGTCTGTGTCGGGGTCAGTGTCTGTGTCGGGGTCAGTGTCTCCGGGTGTCGGGGTCAGTGTCTGTGTCGGGGTCAGTGTCTCCGGGTGGGGTCAGTGTCTCCGGGTGTCGGGGTCAGTGTCTGTGTCGGGGTCAGTGTCTGTGTCGGGGTCAGTGTCTCCGGGTGTCGGGGTCAGTGTCTGTGTCGGGGTCAGTGTCTGTGTCGGGGTCAGTGTCTGTGTCGGGGTCAGTGTCTCTGTGTCGGGGTCAGTGTCTGTGTCGCGGTCAGTGTCTGTGTCGGGGTCAGTGTCTGTGTCGGGGTCAGTGTCTGTGTCGGGGTCAGTGTCTCCGGGTGTCGGGGTCAGTGTCTCCGGGTGTCGGGGTCAGTGTCTCCGGGTGTCGGGGTCAGTGTCTGTGTCGGGGTCAGTTTCTGTGTCGGGTTCAGTGTCTGAGTCCGGGTCAGTGTCTGTGTCGTGTTCATTGTCTCCGGGTGTCGGGGTCAGTGTCTGTGTCGGGGTCAGTGTCTGTGTCGGGGTCAGTGTCTTTGTCGGGGTCAGTGTCTGTGTCGGGGTCAGTGTCTCCGGGTGTCGGGGTCAGTGTCTGTGTCGGGGTCAGTGTCTGTGTCGGGGTCAGTGTCTCTGGGCGTTGGGGTCAGTGTCTGTGTCGGGGTCAGTGTCTCCGGGTGTCGGGGTCAGTGTCTGTGTCGGGGTCAGTGTCTGTGTCGGGGTCAGTGTCTGTGTCGGGGTCAGTCTCCGGGTGTCGGGGTCAGTGTCTGTGTCGGGGTCAGTGTCTCCGGGTGTCGGGGTCAGTGTCTGTGTCGGGTCAGTGTCTCCGGGTGTCGGGGTCAGTGTCTGTGTCGGGGTCAGTGTCTGTGTCGGGGTCAGTGTCTGTGTCGGGGTCAGTGTCTCCGGGTGTCGGGGTCAGTGTCTGTGTCGGGGTCAGTGTCTCCGGGTGTCGGGGTCAGTGTCTCCGGGTGTCGGGGTCAGTGTCTCCGGGTGTCGGGGTCAGTGTCTGTGTCGGGGTCAGTGTCTCCGGGTGTCGGGGTCAGTGTCTGTGTCGGGGTCAGTGTCTGTGTCGGGGTCAGTGTCTCCGGGTGTCGGGGTCAGTGTCTCCGGGTGTCGGGGTCAGTGTCTCCGGGTGTCGGGGTCAGTGTCTGTGTCGGGGTCAGTGTCTGTGTCGGGGTCAGTGTCTGTGTCGGGGTCAGTGTCTGTGTCGGGGTCAGTGTCTCCGGGTGTCGGGGTCAGTGTCTCCTGGTGTCGAGGTCATTGTCTGTGTCTGGGTCAGTGTCTGTGTCGGGGTCAGTGTCTGTGTTGGGGTCAGTGTCTGTGTCGGGGTCAGTGTCTGTGTCGGGGTCAGTGTCTCCGGGTGTCGGGGTCAGTGTCTGTGTCGGGTCAGTGTCTGTGTCGGGGTCAGTGTCTGTGTCGGGGTCAGTGTCTGTGTCGGGGTCAGTGTCTCCGGGTGTCGGGGTCAGTGTCTCCGGGTGTCGGGGTCAGTGTCTGTGTCGGGGTCAGTGTCTCCGGGTGTCGGGGTCAGTGTCTCCGGGTGTCGGGGTCAGTGTCTCCGGGTGTCGGGGTCAGTGTCTCCGGGTGTCGGGGTCAGTGTCTGTGTCGGGGTCAGTGTCTGTGTCGGGGTCAGTGTCTGTGTCGGGGTCAGTGTCTCCGGGTGTCGGGGTCAGTGTCTGTGTCGGGGTCAGTGTCTCCGGGTGTCGGGGTCAGTGTCTGTGTCGGGGTCAGTGTCTGTGTCGGGGTCAGTGTCTGTGTCGGGGTCAGTGTCTCCGGTGTCGGGGTCAGTGTCTGTGTCGGGGTCAGTGTCTGTGTCGGGGTCAGTGTCTCCGGGTGTCGGGGTCAGTGTCTGTGTCGGGGTCAGTGTCTGTGTCGGGGTCAGTGTCTGTGTCGGGGTCAGTGTCTCCGGGTGTCGGGGTCAGTGTCTGTGTCGGGGTCAGTGTCTCCGGGTGTCGGGGTCAGTGTCTCCGGGTGTCGGGGTCAGTGTCTGTGTCGGGGTCAGTGTCTGTGTCGGGGTCAGTGTCTGTGTCGGGGTCAGTGTCTGTGTCGGGGTCAGTGTCTCCGGGTGTCGGGGTCAGTGTCTCCGGGTGTCGGGGTCAGTGTCTCCGGGTGTCGGGGTCAGTGTCTGTGTCGGGGTCAGTGTCTGTGTCGGGGTCAGTGTCTGTGTCGGGGTCAGTGTCTGTGTCGGGGTCAGTGTCTCCGGGTGTCGGGGTCAGTGTCTCCGGGTGTCGGGGTCAGTGTCTGTGTCGGGGTCAGTGTCTGTGTCGGGGTCAGTGTCTGTGTCGGGGTCAGTGTCTGTGTCGGGGTCAGTGTCTGTGTCGGGGTCAGTGTCTGTGTCGGGGTCAGTGTCTGTGTCGGGGTCAGTGTCTGTGTCGGGGTCAGTGTCTCGGGTGTCGGGGTCAGTGTCTCCGGGTGTCGGGGTCAGTGTCTCCGGGTGTCGGGGTCAGTGTCTGTGTCGGGGTCAGTGTCTCCGGGTGTCGGGGTCAGTGTCTGTGTCGGGGTCAGTGTCTCCGGTGTCGGGGTCAGTGTCTGTGTCGGGGTCAGTGTCTGTGTCGGGGTCAGTGTCTGTGTCGGGGTCAGTGTCTGTGTCGGGGTCAGTGTCTCCGGGTGTCGGGTCAGTGTCTCCGGGTGTCGGGGTCAGTGTCTGTGTCGGGGTCAGTGTCTGTGTCGGGGTCAGTGTCTGTGTCGGGGTCAGTGTCTCCGGGTGTCGGGGTCAGTGTCTCCGTTGTCGGGGTCAGTGTCTCCGGGTGTCGGGGTCAGTGTCTCCGGGTGTCGGGGTCAGTGTCTGTGTCGGGGTCAGTGTCTCCGGGTGTCGGGGTCAGTGTCTGTGTCGGGGTCAGTGTCTGTGTCGGGGTCAGTGTCTGTCTCCGGGTGTCGGGGTCAGTGTCTGTGTCGGGGTCAGTGTCTGTGTCGGGGTCAGTGTCTCCGGGTGTCGGGGTCAGTGTCTGTGTCGGGGTCAGTGTCTCCGGGTGTCGGGGTCAGTGTCTGTGTCGGGGTCAGTGTCTGTGTCGGGGTCAGTGTCTCCGGGTGTCGGGGTCAGTGTCTGTGTCGGGTCAGTGTCTGTGTCGGGGTCAGTGTCTGTGTCGGGGTCAGTGTCTGTGTCGGGGTCAGTGTCTCCGGGTGTCGGGTCAGTGTCTGTGTCGGGGTCAGTGTCTCCGGGTGTCGGGGTCCGTGTCTCCGGGTGTCGGGGTCAGTGTCTGTGTCGGGGTCAGTGTCTCCGGTGTCGGGGTCAGTGTCTGTGTCGGGGTCAGTGTCTGTGTCGGGGTCAGTGTCTGTGTCGGGGTCAGTGTCTGTGTCGGGGTCAGTGTCTCCGGGTGTCGGGGTCAGTGTCTGTGTCGGGGTCAGTGTCTCCGGGTGTCGGGGTCAGTGTCTGTGTCGGGGTCAGTGTCTCCGGGTGTCGGGGTCAGTGTCTGTGTCGGGGTCAGTGTCTGTGTCGGGGTCAGTGTCTCCGGGTGTCGGGGTCAGTGTCTGTGTCGGGGTCAGTGTCTGTGTCGGGGTCAGTGTCTGTGTCGGGGTCAGTGTCTCTGGGTGTCGGGGTCAGTGTCTGTGTCGGGGTCAGTGTCTCCGGGTGTCGGGGTCAGTGTCTGTGTCGGGGTCAGTGTCTGTGTCGGGGTCAGTGTCTGTGTCGGGGTCAGTGTCTCCGGGTGTCGGGGTCAGTGTCTGTGTCGGGGTCAGTGTCTGTGTCGCGGTCAGTGTCTGTGTCGGGGTCAGTGTCTGTGTCGGGGTCAGTGTCTGTGTCGGGGTCAGTGTCTCCGGGTGTCGGGGTCAGTGTCTCCGGGTGTCGGGGTCAGTGTCTGTGTCGGGGTCAGTGTCTGTGTCGGGGTCAGTGTCTGTGTCGGGGTCAGTGTCTCCGGGTGTCGGGTCAGTGTCTGTGTCGGGGTCAGTGTCTGTGTCGGGGTCAGTGTCTCCGGGTGTCGGGGTCAGTGTCTGTGTCGGGGTCAGTGTCTGTGTCGGGGTCAGTGTCTGTGTCGGGGTCAGTGTCTCTGGGTGTCGGGGTCAGTGTCTGTGTCGGGGTCAGTGTCTGTGTCGGGGTCAGTGTCTCTGGGTGTCGGGGTCAGTGTCTGTGTCGGGGTCAGTGTCTGTGTCGGGGTCAGTGTCTCCGGGTGTCGGGTCAGTCTGTGGGGTCAGTGTCTGTGTCGGGGTCAGTGTCTGTGTCGGGGTCAGTGTCAGTGTCGGGGTCAGTGTCTGTGTCGGGGTCAGTGTCTCCGGGTGTCAGGGTCAGTGTCTGTGTCGGAGTCAGTGTCTGTGTCGGGGTCAGTGTCTCCGGGTGTCGGGGTCAGTGTCTGTGTCGGGGTCAGTGTCTCCGGGTGTCGGGGTCAGTGTCAGTGTCGGGGTCAGTGTCACCGGGTGTCGGGGTCAGTGTCTGTGTCGGGGTCAGTGTCTCCGGGTGTCGGGGTCAGTGTCTCCGGGTGTCGAGGTCAGTGTCTGTGTCGGGGTCAGTGTCTCCGGGTGTCGGGGTCAGTGTCTCGGTGTCGTGGTCAGTGTCTCTGGGAGTCGTGGTCCAGTGTCCTCGGAGTGTCGTGGTCAGTGTCTCCGGGTGTCGGGGTCAGTGCTCCTGTGTCGGGTCCGTGTCTCCGGTGTCGGGGGTCAGTGTCTCCGGGTGTCGGGGTCAGTGTCTCCGGGTGTCGGGGTCAGTGTCTGTGTCGTGGTCAGTGTCTGTGTCGGAGTCAGTGTCTCCGGGGTGTCGGGGTCAGTGTCTGTGTCGGGGTCAGTGTCTGTGTCGGGGTCAGTGTCTGTGTCGGGGTCATTGTCTCCGGGTGTCAGGGTCAGTGTCTGTGTCGGGGTCAGTGTCTCCGGTTGTCGGGGTCAGTGTCTCTGGGTGTCGGGGTCAGTGTCTGTGTCGGGGTCAGTGTCTCCGGGGTGTTGGGGTCAGTGTCTGTGTCGGGGTCAGTGTCTGTGTCGGGGTCAGTGTCTCCGGGTGTCGGGGTCAGTGTCTCCGGGTGTCGGGGTCAGTGTCTCCGGGTGTCGGGGTCAGTGTCTCCGGGTGTCGGGGTCAGTGTCTGTGTCGGGGTCAGTGTCTCCGGGTGTCGCGGTCAGTGTCAGTGTCGGGGTCAGTGTCTGTGTCGGGGTCAGTGTCTCCGGGTGTCGGGGTCAGTGTCTGTGTCGGGGTCAGTGTCTCCGGGTGTCGGTGTCAGTGTCTCCGGGTGTCGGGGTCAGTGTCTCCGGGTGTCGGGGTCAGAGTCTCCGGGTGTCGGGTTCAGTGTCTGTGTCGGGGTCAGTGTCTCCGGGTGTCGGGGTCAGTGTCTCCGGTTGTCGGGGTCATTTTCTCCGGGTGTCGGGGTCAGTGTCTCCGGGTGTCGGGGTCAGTGTCTGTGTCGGGGTCAGTGTCTCCGGGTGTCGGGGTCAGTGTCTGTGTCGGGGTCAGTGTCTGTGTCGGGGTCAGTGTCTCCGGGGTGTCGGGGTCAGTGTCTGTGTCGGGATCAGTGTCTGTTTCGGGGTCAGTGTCTGTGTCGGGGTCAGTGTCTCCGGGTGTCGGGGTCAGTGTCTGTGTCGGGGTCAGTGTCTCCGGGTGTCGGGGTCAGTGTCTGTGTCGTGGTCAGTGTCTGTGTCGTGGTCAGTGTCTGTGTCGGGGTCAGTGTTCTCCGGGTGTCGGGGTCAGTGTCTGTGTCGGGGTCAGTGTCTGTGTCGGGGTCAGTGTCTATGTCGGGGTCAGTGGCTGTGTCGGGGTCAGTGTCTGTGTCGGGGTCAGTGTCTCCGGGGTGTCGGTGTCAGTGTCTGTGTCGGGGTCAGTGTCTACGGGTGTCGGGGTCAGTGTCTCCGGGTGTCGGGGTCAGTGCCTCCGGGTGTCGGGGTCAGTGTCTGTGTCGGGGTCAGTGTCTCCGGGTGTCGGGGTCAGTGTCTCCGGGTGTCGGGGTCAGTGTCTCCGGGTGTCGGGGTCAGTGTCTGTGTCGGGGTCAGTGTCTCCGGGTGTCGGGGTCAGTGTCTCCGGGTGTCGGGGTCAGTGTCTGTGTCGGGGTCAGTATCTCCGGGTGTCGGGGTCAGTGTCTGTGTCGGGGTCAGTGTCTCCGGGGTGTCGGGTCAGTGTCTGTGTCGGGGTCAGTGTCTGTGTCGGGGTCATTGTCTCCGGGTGTCGGGGTCAGTGTCTGTGTCGGGGTCAGTGTCTGTGTCGGGGTCAGTGTCTGTGTCGGGGTCAGTGTCTCTGGGTGTCGGGGTCAGTGTCTGTGTCGGGGTCAGTGTCTCCGGTTGTCGGGGTCAGTGTCTCTGCGTGTCGGGGTCAGTGTCTGTGTCGGGGTCAGTGTCTGTGTCGGGTTCAGTGTCTCCGGGGTGTTGGGGTCAGTGTCTGTGTTGGGGTCAGTGTCTGTGTCGGGGTCAGTGTCTGTTTCGGGGTCAGTGTCTGTGTCGGGGACAGTGTCTCCGGGTGTCGGGGTCAGTGTCTCCTGGTGTCGGGGTCAGTGTCTGTGTCGGGGTCAGTGTCTCCGGGTGTCGGGGTCAGTGTCTGTGTCGGGGTCAGTGTCTCCGGGTGTCGCGGTCAGTGTCAGTGTCGGGGTCAGTGTCACCGGGTGTCGGGGTCAGTGTCTGTGTCGGGGTCAGTGTCTCCGGGTGTCGGGGTCAGTGTCTCCGGGTGTCGAGGTCAGTGTCTGTGTCGGGGTCAGTGTCTCCGGGTGTCGGGGTCAGTGTCTGTGTCGGGGTCAGTGTCTGTGTCGGGGTCAGTGTCTCCGGGTGTCGGGGTCAGTGTCTGTGTCGTGGTCAGTGTCTGTGTCGGAGTCAGTGTCTCCGGGGTGTCGGGGTCAGTGTCTGTGTCGGGGTCAGTGTCTGTGTCGGGGTCAGTGTCTGTGTCGGGGTCATTGTCTCCGGGTGTCAGGGTCAGTGTCTGTGTCGGGGTCAGTGTCTCCGGTTGTCGGGGTCAGTGTCTCTGGGTGTCGGGGTCAGTGTCTGTGTCGGGGTCAGTGTCTGTGTCGGGGTCAGTGTCTCCGGGGTGTTGGGGTCAGTGTCTGTGTCGGGGTCAGTGTCTGTGTCGGGGTCAGTGTCTCCGGGTGTCGGGGTCAGTGTCTCCGGGTGTCGGGGTCAGTGTCTCCGGGGTGTCGGGGTCAGTGTCTGTGTCGGGGTCAGTGTCTCCGGGTGTCGCGGTCAGTGTCAGTGTCGGGGTCAGTGTCTGTGTCGGGTCAGTGTCTCCGGGTGTCGGGGTCAGTGTCTGTGTCGGGGTCAGTGTCTCCGGGTGTCGGTGTCAGTGTCTCCGGGTGTCGGGGTCAGTGTCTCCGGGTGTCGGGGTCAGATCTCCGGGTGTCGGGTTCAGTGTCTGTGTCGGGGTCAGTGTCTCCGGGTGTCGGGGTCAGTGTCTCCGGTTGTCGGGGTCATTTTCTCCGGGTGTCGGGGTCAGTGTCTCCGGGTGTCGGGGTCAGTGTCTGTGTCGGGGTCAGTGTCTCCGGGTGTCGGTGTCAGTGTCTGTGTCGGGTTCAGTGTCTGTGTCGGGGTCAGTGTCTCAGGGGTGTCGGGGTCAGTGTCTGTGTCGGGGTCAGTGTCTGTTTCGGGGTCAGTGTCTGTGTCGGGGTCAGTGTCTCCGGGTGTCGGGGTCAGTGTCTGTGTCGGGGTCAGTGTCTCCGGGTGTCGGGGTCAGTGTCTGTGTCGTGGTCAGTGTCTGTGTCGGGGTCAGTGTTCTCCGGGTGTCGGGGTCAGTGTCTGTGTCGGGGTCAGTGTCTGTGTCGGGGTCAGTGTCTATGTCGGGGTCAGTGGCTGTGTCGGGGTCAGTGTCTCCGGGGTGTCGGTGTCAGTGTCTGTGTCGGGGTCAGTGTCTACGGGTGTCGGGGTCAGTGTCTCCGGGTGTCGGGGTCAGTGCCTCCGGGTGTCGGGGTCAGTGTCTGTGTCGGGGTCAGTGTCTCCGGGGTGTCGGGTCAGTGTCTGTGTCGGGGTCAGTGTCTGTGTCGGGGTCATTGTCTCCGGGTGTCGGGGTCAGTGTCTGTGTCGGGGTCAGTGTCTGTGTCGGGGTCAGTGTCTGTGTCGGGGTCAGTGTCTCTGGGTGTCGGGGTCAGTGTCTGTGTCGGGGTCAGTGTCTCCGGTTGTCGGGGTCAGTGTCTCTGCGTGTCGGGGTCAGTGTCTGTGTCGGGGTCAGTGTCTGTGTCGGGTTCAGTGTCTCCGGGGTGTTGGGGTCAGTGTCTGTGTTGGGGTCAGTGTCTGTGTCGGGGTCAGTGTCTGTTTCGGGGTCAGTGTCTGTGTCGGGGTCAGTGTCTCCGGGTGTCGGGGTCAGTGTCTCCTGGTGTCGGGGTCAGTGTCTGTGTCGGGCTCAGTGTCTCCGGGTGTCGGGGTCAGTGTCTGTGTCGGGGTCAGTGTCTCCGGGTGTCGCGGTCAGTGTCAGTGTCGGGGTCAGTGTCACCGGGTGTCGGGGTCAGTGTCTGTGTCGGGGTCAGTGTCTCCGGGTGTCGGGGTCAGTGTCTCCGGGTGTCGAGGTCAGTGTCTGTGTCGGGGTCAGTGTCTCCGGGTGTCGGGGTCAGTGTCTGTGTCGGGGTCAGTGTCTGTGTCGGGGTCAGTGTCTCCGGGTGTCGGGGTCAGTGTCTGTGTCGTGGTCAGTGTCTGTGTCGGAGTCAGTGTCTCCGGGGTGTCGGGGTCAGTGTCTGTGTCGGGGTCAGTGTCTGTGTCGGGGTCAGTGTCTGTGTCGGGGTCATTGTCTCCGGGTGTCAGGGTCAGTGTCTGTGTCGGGGTCAGTGTCTCCGGTTGTCGGGGTCAGTGTCTCTGGGTGTCGGGGTCAATGTCTGTGTCGGGGTCAGTGTCTGTGTCGGGGTCAGTGTCTCCGGGGTGTTGGGGTCAGTGTCTGTGTCGGGGTCAGTGTCTGTGTCGGGGTCAGTGTCTGTGTCGGGGTCAGTGTCTCCGGGTGTCGGGGTCAGTGTCTCCGGGTGTCGGGGTCAGTGTCTCCGGGTGTCGGGGTCAGTGTCTGTGTCGGGGTCAGTGTCTCCGGGTGTCGCGGTCAGTGTCAGTGTCGGGGTCAGTGTCTGTGTCGGGGTCAGTGTCTCCGGGTGTCGGGGTCAGTGTCTGTGTCGGGGTCAGTGTCTCCGGGTGTCGGTGTCAGTGTCTCCGGGTGTCGGGGTCAGTGTCTCCGGGTGTCGGGGTCAGATCTCCGGGTGTCGGGTTCAGTGTCTGTGTCGGGGTCAGTGTCTCCGGGTGTCGGGGTCAGTGTCTCCGGTTGTCGGGGTCATTTTCTCCGGGTGTCGGGGTCAGTGTCTCCGGGTGTCGGGGTCAGTGTCTGTGTCGGGGTCAGTGTCTCCGGGTGTCGGTGTCAGTGTCTGTGTCGGGGTCAGTGTCTGTGTCGGGGTCAGTGTCTCAGGGGTGTCGGGGTCAGTGTCTGTGTCGGGGTCAGTGTCTGTTTCGGGGTCAGTGTCTGTGTCGGGGTCAGTGTCTCCGGGTGTCGGGGTCAGTGTCTGTGTCGGGGTCAGTGTCTCCGGGTGTCGGGGTCAGTGTCTGTGTCGTGGTCAGTGTCTGTGTCGGGGTCAGTGTTCTCCGGGTGTCGGGGTCAGTGTCTGTGTCGGGGTCAGTGTCTGTGTCGGGGTCAGTGTCTGTGTCGGGGTCAGTGTCTATGTCGGGGTCAGTGGCTGTGTCGGGGTCAGTGTCTCCGGGGTGTCGGTGTCAGTGTCTGTGTCGGGGTCAGTGTCTACGGGTGTCGGGGTCAGTGTCTACGGGTGTCGGGGTCAGTGTCTCCGGGTGTCGGGGTCAGTGCCTCCGGGTGTCGGGGTCAGTGTCTGTGTCGGGGTCAGTGTCTCCGGGTGTCGGGGTCAGTGTCTCCGGGTGTCGGGGTCAGTGTCTGTGTCGGGGTCAGTGTCTGTGTCGGGGTCAGTGTCTCCGGGTGTCGGGGTCAGTGTCTCCGGGTGTCGGGGTCAGTGTCTGTGTCGGGGTCAGTATCTCCGGGTGTCGGGGTCAGTATCTCCGGGTGTCGGGGTCAGTGTCTGTGTCGGGGTCAGTGTCTCCGGGGTGTCGGGGTCAGTGTCTGTGTCGGGGTCAGTGTCTGTGTCGGGGTCATTGTCTCCGGGTGTCAGGGTCAGTGTCTGTGTCGGGGTCAGTGTCTGTGTCGGGGTCAGTGTCTGTGTCGGGGTCAGTGTCTCTGGGTGTCGGGGTCAGTGTCTGTGTCGGGGTCAGTGTCTCCGGTTGTCGGGGTCAGTGTCTCTGCGTGTCGGGGTCAGTGTCTGTGTCGGGGTCAGTGTCTGTGTCGGGGTCATTGTCTCCGGGTGTCAGGGTCAGTGTCTGTGTCGGGGTCAGTGTCTCCGGTTGTCGGGGTCAGTGTCTCTGGGTGTCGGGGTCAGTGTCTGTGTCGGGGTCAGTGTCTGTGTCGGGGTCAGTGTCTCCGGGGTGTTGGGGTCAGTGTCTGTGTCGGGGTCAGTGTCTGTGTCGGGGTCAGTGTCTGTGTCGGGGTCAGTGTCTCCGGGTGTCGGGGTCAGTGTCTCCGGGTGTCGGGGTCAGTGTCTGTGTCGGGGTCAGTGTCTCCGGGTGTCGCGGTCAGTGTCAGTGTCGGGGTCAGTGTCTCCGGGTGTCGGGGTCAGTGTCTGTGTCGGGGTCAGTGTCTCCGGGTGTCGGTGTCAGTGTCTCCGGGTGTCGGGGTCAGTGTCTCCGGGTGTCGGGGTCAGAGTCTCCGGGTGTCGGGTTCAGTGCCTGTGTCGGGGTCAGTGTCTCCGGGTGTCGGGGTCAGTGTCTCCGGTTGTCGGGGTCATTTTCTCCGGGTGTCGGGGTCAGTGTCTCCGGGTGTCGGGGTCAGTGTCTGTGTCGGGGTCAGTGTCTCTGGGTGTCGGGGTCAGTGTCTGTGTCGGGGTCAGTGTCTGTGTCGGGGTCAGTGTCTCCGGGGTGTCGGGGTCAGTGTCTGTGTCGGGGTCAGTGTCTGTTTCGGGGTCAGTGTCTGTGTCGGGGTCAGTGTCTCCGGGTGTCGGGGTCAGTGTCTGTGTCGGGGTCAGTGTCTCCGGGTGTCGGGGTCAGTGTCTGTGTCGTGGTCAGTGTCTGTGTCGGGGTCAGTGTTCTCCGGGTGTCGGGGTCAGTGTCTGTGTCGGGGTCAGTGTCTGTGTCGGGGTCAGTGTCTGTGTCGGGGTCAGTGTCTATGTCGGGGTCAGTGTCTGTGTCGGGGTCAGTGTCTCCGGGGTGTCGGTGTCAGTGTCTGTGTCGGGGTCAGTGTCTACGGGTGTCGGGGTCAGTGTCTCCGGGTGTCGGGGTCAGTGCCTCCGGGTGTCGGGGTCAGTGTCTGTGTCGGGGTCAGTGTCTCCGGGTGTCGGGGTCAGTGTCTCCGGGTGTCGGGGTCAGTGTCTCCGGGTGTCGGGGTCAGTGTCGGGGTCAGTGTCTCCGGGTGTCGGGGTCAGTGTCTCCGGGTGTCGGGGTCAGTGTCTGTGTCGGGGTCAGTATCTCCGGGTGTCGGGGTCAGTGTCTGTGTCGGGGTCATTGTCTCCGGGGTGTCGGGTCAGTGTCTGTGTCGGGGTCAGTGTCTGTGTCGGGGTCATTGTCTCCGGGTGTCGGGGTCAGTGTCTGTGTCGGGGTCAGTGTCTGTGTCGGGGTCAGTGTCTGTGTCGGGGTGAGTGTCTCTGGGTGTCGGGGTCAGTGTCTGTGTCGGGGTCAGTGTCTCCGGTTGTTGGGGTCAGTGTCTCTGCGTGTCGGGGTCAGTGTCTGTGTCGGGTTCAGTGTCTCCGGGGTGTTGGGGTCAGTGTCTGTGTTGGGGTCAGTGTCTGTGTTGGGGTCAGTGTCTGTGTCGGGGTCAGTGTCTGTTTCGGGGTCAGTGTCTGTGTCGGGGTCAGTGTCTCCGGGTGTCGGGGTCAGTGTCTCCGGGTGTCGGGGTCAGTGTCTGTGTCGGGGTCAGTGTCTCCGGGTGTCGGGGTCAGTGTCTGTGTCGGGGTCAGTGTCTCCGGGTGTCGCGGTCAGTGTCAGTGTCGGGGTCAGTGTCACCGGGTGTCGGGGTCAGTGTCTGTGTCGGGGTCAGTGTCTCCGGGTGTCGGTGTCAGTGTCTCCGGGTGTCGGGGTCAGTGTGTCCGGGTGTCGGGGTCAGAGTCTCCGGGTGTCGGGGTCAGTGTCTGTGTCGGGGTCAGTGCCTCCGGGTGTCGGGGTCAGTGTCTCCGGGTGTCGGGTTCAGTGTCTCCGGGTGTCGGGCTCAGTGTCTCCGGGTGTCGGGGTCAGTGTCTCCGGGTGTCGGGGTCAGTGTCTGTGTCGGGGTCAGTGTCTCCAGGTGTCGGGGTCAGTGTCTGTGTCAGGGTCAGTGTCTCCGGGGTGTCAGGGTCAGTGTCTGTGTCGGGGTCAGTGTCTGTGTCGGGGTCATTGTCTCCGGGTGTCGGGGTCATTGTCTCCGGGTGTCGGGGTCAGTGTCTGTGTCGGGGTCAGTGTCTGTGTCGGGGTCAGTGTCTCTGGGTGTCGGGGTCAGTGTCTGTGTCGGGGTCAGTGTCTCCGGTTGTCGGGGTCAGTGTCTCCGGTTGTCGGGGTCAGTGTCTCTGGGTGTCGGGGTCAGTGTCTGTGTCGGGGTCAGTGTCTCCGGGGTGTTGGGGTCAGTGTTTGTGTCGGGGTCAGTGTCTGTGTCGGGGTCAGTGTCTCCGGGTGTCGGGGTCAGTGTCTCCGGGTGTCGGGGTCAGTGTCTGTGTCGTGGTCAGTGTCTCCTGGTGTCGGGGTCATTGTCTGTGTCGGGGTCAGTGTCTCCGGGTGTCGCGGTCAGTGTCAGTGTCGGGGTCAGTGTCTGTGTCGGGGTCAGTGTCTCCGGGTGTCGGGGTGAGTGTCTCCGGGTGTCGGGGTCAGTGTTTGTGTCGGGGTCAGTGTCTCCGGGTGTCGGGGTCAGTGTCTCCGGGTGTCGGGGTCAGCGTCTGTGTCGGGGTCAGTGTCTCCGGGTGTCGGGGTCAGTGTCTCCGGGTGTCGGGGTCAGTGTCAGTGTCGGGGTCAGTGTCTCCGGATGTCGGGGTCAGTGTCTCAGGGGGTTCGGGGTCAGTCACGGTTTTGGTTATTTTGATGCTTACTCCTGGCTGGTCAGTCAGGCTGTGAGCAGTTGGGGTTTCTGACTGTTTGCTGATTACTCTCTGTCTTATTTGATTCGCAGTTGCAGTTTCAGCTGGAGGAGAATGGCAGGCTCTGGTCTGCCATTGAAGAGCTGAAAGGGCGAAGATTGAATTCTAATAGACCGTTCTGAGAGCAGATTGCAGAATTATTTCAGCACCTTGTCTACAGTCAGAGAGTTCAGAAATTTACTCGGAGCCAGGAACAGATTCCAACCTGGACAGCAGTCCTACCGCCGCCTCTTCTTCCGGATCTTTCTGTCAGGTTGAGTAGCGTGTGCGTGGCGGTGCCAGTGAGCACACACAGCTTTCATCCATTTCCTCTGGCCTGCACCGAACTGGACAACTGGGAAAGCCCTATGCAGCTGCCAGTGCCAGAGAACTTGTACTGTGTTCCTGCCCCATGCAGAAACCGCAGGAAGCAATGGGCAAAATATAGGAACAGTGTTAACTCCAGAACAATAATGCTTGAGAATTGAAGTATTTGGTGTCACTGAGTGAAGCAGTTTGACAGTGTGATTATAAAGGTTGGTTTTGAGAGCAACCAGGAGAGGTGTTGGAACACATTTGCCTGTTTACTCCTAGTTACATACATGATGAGTTTGCTTAAGTGTATATATCTCTTTAGGCGATGATTCATGCCCGTTTGATTTTAGATGCTGGGGATGGGTCAGTTTGTACTTTCAGTGCCTTAAAGCAGTAGAATTTACACCAGTCCACGGCACAATCGAGTGCCTTATAACCAAACAGTGCTTTTGAGTTTACAGTGTTGATGAGCATTTTGCACAGATGTCTTGGTCTGCAGAGTCTTTGGGTGTAAGAGTGATGGGGCTAAATGCCCCACAGTAAGTCTGCAGTGAACGGTCAGCCCCGACTGTCGCTCACACTGCGGGACCCCTTTATTAATGGCAGGGCAGAGAGGGGAAGGTGCTGCATGTAGAACCTGCAGGTTCTGAAGCAGGATTCAGTTACTGTGCTGGAAGTTGAGTTGTAAGAGGAAAGAACATGGCAATGAGGGCCTGAAATAAAAATAATATTCTGAAGATTTACAGTAACGTAGCCGGGTAGTGGGAACGAAAGTGATCTTCACGTTGGGGGTCTGCCAAATTCGTGCCAGTCACTGACTGACATCCTGCCTCAACCTGTGTTACTGATGTCGTTGCCATCAGCTAGTGCGGCAATGCCCTGGGAGTAGAGGGGAGATGGGGCATTGTGGTGACTGACACAGTATCGCTTCAAAGTCTCTGTGCCTGAGATGAATCAAGTCTAAATCTGGCTCCGTGTCCCTCTCCACGGGACCCAGGGTCACTTCGACAGGATCTTCAGAGCAAACTCTGTTTCATTCCAGAATGTGTAGAGACACAGGATCTGGAACATGGTTGAAATGAGACAGGG
The DNA here is from genome assembly GCF_017639515.1 of Carcharodon carcharias. Lineage (NCBI taxonomy): Eukaryota > Metazoa > Chordata > Chondrichthyes > Lamniformes > Lamnidae > Carcharodon > Carcharodon carcharias. Next base: position 114,981,735 of record NC_054486.1, read on the forward strand.
ATTTTGTGGGATTTAATGTAGTTTCAGGGTGAGAGCTCCCTGGAACCGTGAAGCAGGGACTCGGCTAAAACAAGGAACCTAATGGACCCATCTCCTTACCAGCTGCAGCTTTGCTACATCATCACCTTTTCATACACATTCCTCAAACAAACATTGATTGGGCTGCTGAGTCAATCAAAGGATAGTTGTGGAGTCTGAGGTTCAGCAGATATTTATATGTTAGATGTCAATCAATCGTGTAATATGAAGAAATTGGTTCATTGGGATCCTGTACATCGGGAGTGAGTGGGAGAAGGTTTGGTTCATTGGGATCCTGTACATCGGGAGTGAGTGGGAGAAGGTTTTGTTCATTGGGATCCTGTACATTGGGAGTGAGTGGGAGAAAGTTTGGTTCATTGGGATCCTGTACATCGGGAGTGAGTGGGAGAAGGTTTTGTTCATTGGGATCCTGTACATCGGGAGTGAGTGGGAGAAGGTTTTGTTCATTGGGATCCTGTACATTGGGAGTGAGTGGGAGAAGGTTTTGTTCATTGGGATCCTGTACATTGGGAGTGAGTGGGAGAAGGTTTGGTTCATTGGGATCCTGTACATCGGGAGTGAGTGGGAGAACGTTTGGTTCATTGGGATCCTGTACATTGGGAGTGAGTGGGAGAAGGTTTGGTTCATTGGGATCCTGTACATCGGGAGTGAGTGGGAGAAGGTTTTGTTCATTGGGATCCTGTACATCGGGAGTGAGTGGGAGAAGGTTTTGTTCATTGGGATCCTGTACATTGGGAGTGAGTGGGAGAAAGTTTGGTTCATTGGGATCCTGTACATTGGGAGTGAGTGGGAGAAGGTTTGGTTCATTGGGATCCTGTACATTGGGAGTGAGTGGGAGAACGTTTGGTTCATTGGGATCCTGTACATTGGGAGTGAGTGGGAGAAGGTTTGGTTCATTGGGATCCTGTACATTGGGAGTGAGTGGGAGAACGTTTGGTTCATTGGGATCCTGTACATTGGGAGTGAGTGGGAGAACGTTTGGTTCATTGGGATCCTGTACATCGGGAGTGAGTGGGAGAAGGTTTTGTTCATTGGGATCCTGTACATCGGGAGTGAGTGGGAGAAGGTTTGGTTCATTGGGATCCTGTACATTGGGAGTGAGTGGGAGAAAGTTTGGTTCATTGGGATCCTGTACATTGGGAGTGAGTGGGAGAAAGTTTGGTTCATTGGGATCCTGTACATCGGGAGTGAGTGGGAGAAGGTTTGGTTCATTGGGATCCTGTACATCGGGAGTGAGTGGGAGAAGGTTTTGTTCATTGGGATCCTGTACATTGGGAGTGAGTGGGAGAAAGTTTGGTTCATTGGGATCCTGTACATCGGGAGTGAGTGGGAGAAGGTTTTGTTCATTGGGATCCTGTACATCGGGAGTGAGTGGGAGAAGGTTTTGTTCATTGGGATCCTGTACATTGGGAGTGAGTGGGAGAAGGTTTTGTTCATTGGGATCCTGTACATTGGGAGTGAGTGGGAGAAGGTTTGGTTCATTGGGATCCTGTACATCGGGAGTGAGTGGGAGAACGTTTGGTTCATTGGGATCCTGTACATTGGGAGTGAGTGGGAGAAGGTTTGGTTCATTGGGATCCTGTACATTGGGAGTGAGTGGGAGAAGGTTTTGTTCATTGGGATCCTGTACATCGGGAGTGAGTGGGAGAAGGTTTTGTTCATTGGGATCCTGTACATTGGGAGTGAGTGGGAGAAAGTTTGGTTCATTGGGATCCTGTACATTGGGAGTGAGTGGGAGAAGGTTTGGTTCATTGGGATCCTGTACATTGGGAGTGAGTGGGAGAACGTTTGGTTCATTGGGATCCTGTACATTGGGAGTGAGTGGGAGAAGGTTTGGTTCATTGGGATCCTGTACATTGGGAGTGAGTGGGAGAACGTTTGGTTCATTGGGATCCTGTACATTGGGAGTGAGTGGGAGAACGTTTGGTTCATTGGGATCCTGTACATCGGGAGTGAGTGGGAGAAGGTTTTGTTCATTGGGATCCTGTACATCGGGAGTGAGTGGGAGAAGGTTTGGTTCATTGGGATCCTGTACATTGGGAGTGAGTGGGAGAAAGTTTGGTTCATTGGGATCCTGTACATTGGGAGTGAGTGGGAGAAAGTTTGGTTCATTGGGATCCTGTACATCGGGAGTGAGTGGGAGAAGGTTTGGTTCATTGGGATCCTGTACATTGGGAGTGAGGTTTCCATTTACAGTTTCTGTGATGCTTAATGATGCTGGGCGATGTGTGAATGTTACTGGTTAGGATGTAAGTGCAGGTTGTAAAGGTTGGTTCATACAGAAAGTTCAGAACCACTCCAGCTGGTTATACTGATCCCAGGGATTGAGTGTAGACATCAAGATGGCAGATTGAATTTGGTCTGATGGTGAAATGAACTGTTGGGAGTGTGAGAATGTGGGATATTCTGCAGGAATATGAGGGAAGATGGGGAGGGCAATGAGGGTATTGGGGATGGGGTGAGCTGGGTGTTGGGGGTTGAGGAGGGTTGGGCATGAGAAGGATCTGAAGTGTGGGGGTGTATTGGGAGGTAAGGGGTCTTTCGGGGTGACTGAGGGTACTTGAGGTGAGGGGGGTTTTGGTGGTGAGGGGGGTTTCGGTGTGGGTGGGTTTTGGGGTGAGGGGAGGGTTCTGGGGTGGGCTGGGGTTTTGGATGAGGGGGTTTCGGAGTGAGGGGGAGTTTTAGGGTGATGGGGTTGTGTGGTGGGGGGGGTGGGTTTGGGTGGTGGTTGGAGGTGTATTTGTGACTAGGAGATGTTTTTGAAAGCTGAGTTCGGCCTTTGTCACGTTATTGCCACATATCCTTGTCTTTGTCCCTCAGAGTAATCTCCTGAGCCCTGGAGCCAGCCATTCTGTCAGGAATCGCTTGTTCAATGTTGTCTCTGCCCTTTCCTGGTTCTCTAGTCCAGCTTCAGTGTTTTCCACAGATTTTCCTGGAGATGTTTCCTGGGCACTGATCGAGGTTTGGACTGGGATAGGAGGCTGTTTATGAACCTGCTCGTACTATCTCTGTGTTTTACTTTACACCAGCTCATCCCCTCTCTGCTCCTGTGCAGCGCTCCCTACCACAATAGCCCTGGTTTACTAAGCCTGTAAACACTAAATCATCTGAACACTAATTTTATATGCTTAATATCATTTAGAATGAAGGTGCAATCTCAATAAAATACTTTGAAGCCTGCTGTGCTTGTGCATGTTCATTGTTTTGGTGCCACTGTAACTTCACTAGTCAAAGCTGATTACAGGTGGGGGCACAAGGAAGCATTCCTCTCAACAGAGGTAGGGATAAAAGCAAAACCGGCACTAATTGGGAGAGGCAGTGTGGATTGTCACCCAAGGTATGATTATTCAAACAAAAGCAAAACTAGCTGGAAAAACTCAGCAGGTCTGGCAGCATCTGCGGAGAGGGAGACAGTTAACATTTCGAGTCCGAATGACCTTTCAGCAGAACTAAGTAAAAATAGGAGAGAGGTGAAATATAAGCTGGTAGAGAGGGGTGGGGTGGGACAGGTAGAGCTGGTAAGAGGTGTTGATGGGGTGATATTAGTTAAGGAATGTGTGCTAATGGTGAAATTAAGGGTAGAAAGCAGGACGAGCAAGGTACAGATAGACCTAGTGGGGGTGGGGTGGGGGAATGGATCGAAATACGCTAAAAGGTAGAGATAAAACAATAGACTTAAAAATAGGTGGGAAAAGAAAAATATATTTATAAAATATAAATTATTGGAAAAAGGGAGATCAGAAAGGGGGTGGGGATAGAGGAGAAAGTTCAAGATCTAAAATTGTTGAACTCAATATTCAGTCCGGAAGGCTGTAAAGTGCCTAGTCGGAAGATGACGTGCTGTTCCTCCAGTTTGCGTTGAGCTTCACTGGAACATTGCAGCAGGCCAAGGACGGACATGTGGGCATGAGAGCAGGGTGGAGTGTTGCAATGGCAAGCGATAGGGAGGTCTGGGTCATGCTTGCGGACAGACTGAAGGTGTTCCACAAAGCGGTCACCCAGTCTGCGTTTGGTCTCTCCAATGTAGAGGAAACCGTATTGGGAGCAGCGAATGCAGGAGACTAAATTGAGGGAAGTGCAAGTGAAATGCTGCTTCACTTGAAAGGAGTGTTTAGGCCCTTGGACAGTGTTTGTTTTTGTTTCAGATTTCCAGCATCCGCAGTATTTTGTTTTTATCTTAAATGATTATTCAAATCCCTGCATAGACTGGAGTGGAAATATGAGCCGGTTTTGAGAGGGGGAACAGCTCATTCTGGGAGCAGGCAGAAAGTATTCTGGATGTGGAGGCACTGGATAAACTCAGAAGCTGCAGTAATTAAAATCAGAACTGATGTTTGGTTCCTGATTCTGAGGTGATAGAGATAAAGTGCAAAAGAAGTTAGGGTATGAATCATGATTTAATTGAATGGTGGCAGTTCAGGTTTGAGGGGCTGAATAGCCTTTTTGTGTTTATATTTTATACAGAGGGAGATTTACTCTATCTAACGCCGTGCTGTACCTGTCCTGGGAGTGTTTGATGGGGACAGTGTAGAGGGAGATTTACTCTGTATCTAACTCCGTGCTGTATCTGTCCTGGGAATGTTTGATGGGGACAGTGTAGAGGGAGATTTACTCTGTATCTAACCCCGTGCTGTACCTGTCCTGGGGGTGTTTGATGGGGACAGTGTAGAGGGAGATTTACTCTGTATCTAACCCCGTGCTGTACCTGTCCTGGGAGTGTTTGATGGGGACAGTGTAGAGGGAGCTTTACTCTGTACCTAACCCTGTGCTGTACCTGTCCTGGGAGTGTTTGATGGGGACAGTGTAGAGGGAGCTTTACTCTGTATCTAACCCCGTGCTGTACCTGTCCTGGGAGTGTTTGATGGGGACAGTGTAGAGAGAGATTTACTCTGTATCTAACTCCGTGCTGTACCTGTCCTGGGAGTGTTTGATGGGGACAGTGTAGAGGAAGCTTTACTCTGTATCTAACCCCGTGCTGTACCTGTCCTGGGAGTGTTTGATGGATTTGGTGTCTAAATGCAAAGTGGTATATTATCTTATGCCAGGTGATCTGAGATCACTTCCACGCAATATGACAAGGTTAATTATATATATATTTTAATATATTCTGCAGTTCATTTTGCAAAGGCCAGTTTGCTGTTTAAAAAGACTGTTAGTTTCCTGGTGCTTTTTCACATGATAATTCTTACTTTATTTATGTAAAGAAATGAGCCAGATAGAATATTATAAACTCTGCCCTTAGTCCCGGTGCCCACAGTCCAAAGTTCATTCACCTCCTCCCTCTGCCCTCTTGGGATGGTCACAGCCCATCCAGAGGCTCAGTGCAAGTTGCTGAGTTACCTCTTGGGTGGGGCTGGTCGACTCCTTAGTGTCTTACACTTGGGGATGTGACTATGAGCGACATTGGGTTCAAAGCGGCGGCTGCAGTGTGGACACTGGATGTAGTCGGAGTTGAGGGAGGGTGAAGGAGCTGCCGTGTCACTTTTCTTCTTTCCCCGGTAGATTTCGAGCTCGATCTGCTGTGCTGCGTGCAGCATCCGAATGAAGGCATCGTGTTTCAATTTCCAGTTCACTTTCTTGGAGGTAGGTATCAGAGCAATTTGGAGGGAAAGCAGATTGAGAGTAAAAATTAACATCTCCCAGGCAAAAGCATCACCCAACACCACACAGCAATTTGAGGAACTGTGGCCCCATCTCCCACTGCAGGACAATCACCATATTCAGTGACGCAGATAGAAAGGGGCAAGAACGGCAAAAACAATGTTCCAGTTGTCACTGTATAACATGGGGTACAGTACTAGTGGGGACGGGTCTGTCACTGTATAACACTGGGGTACAGTACTGGTGGGGAGAGGTCTGTCACTGTATAACACTGGGATACAGTACTGGTGGGGACGGGTCTGTCACTTTATAACACGGGTACAGTACTGGTGGGGACGGGTCTGTCACTGTATAACACTGGGGTACAGTACTGGTGGGGACGGTTCTGTCACTGTATAACACTGGGGTACAGTACTGGTGGGGACAGGTCTGTCACTGTATAACACTGGGGTACAGTACTGGTGGGGACAGGTCTGTCACTGTATAACACTGGGGTACAGCACTGGTGGGGACAGGTCTGTCACTGTATAACACTGGGGTACAGTACTGGTGGGAACAGGTCTGTCTCTGTATAAGATTGGGGTACAGTACTGGTGGGTACATGTCTGTCTCTGTATAACACGGGTACAGTACTGGTGGGAACAGGTCTTTCACTGTATAAGACTGGGGTACAGTACTGGTGGGGACGGGTCTGTCACTGTATAACACTGGAGTACAGTACTGGTGGGGACGGGTCTGTCACTGTATAACACTGGGGTACAGTACTGGTGGGGACAGGTCTGTCACTGTATAACACGGGTACAGCACTGGTGGGGACAGATCTGTCACTGTATAACACTGGGGTACAGTACTGGTGGGGACAGGTCTGTCACTGTATAACACTGGGGTACAGTACTGGTGGGGACAGGTCTGTCACTGTATAACACTGGGGTACAGTACTGGTGGGGACAGTTCTGTCACTGTATAACACTGGGGTACAGTACTAGTGGGGAGAGGTCTGTCACTGTGTAACACTGGGGCACAGAACTGGTGGGGACGGGTCTGTCACTGTATAGCACTGGGGTACAGCACAGGTGGGGACGGGTCTGTCACTGTATAACACTGGGGTACAGTGCCGGGGGGAACAGGTCTGTCACTGTATAACACTGGGGTACAGTACTGGTGGGGATGGGTCTGTCACTGTATAACACTGGGGTACAGTACTGGTGGGAACAGGTCTGTCACTATATAACACTGGGGTACAGTACTGGTGGGAACAGGTCTGTCACTGTATAACACTGGGGTACAGTACTGGTGGGAACAGGTCTGTCACTGTAAACCACTGGGGTACAGTACTGGTGGGGATGGTGCTGTCACTGTGTAACACTGGGGTACAGTACTGGTGGGGACGGGGCTGTCACTGTATAACACTGGGGTACAGTACTGGTGGGAACAGGTCAGTCACTGTATAACGATTGGGTACAGTGCTGGTGGGAACAGGTCTGGCAATGTATAACACTGGGGTACAGTACTGGTGGGGACGGGTCTGTCACTATAACACAGGGGTACAGTACTGGTGGGGACAGGTCTGTCACTGTATAACACGGGGGACAGTACTGGTGGGGACGGGTCTGTCACTGTATAACACTGGGGTACAGTACTGGTGGGGACGGGGCTGTCACTGTGTAACACTGGGGTACAGCACAGGTGGGGACGGGTCTGTCACTGTAAAACAATGGGGTACAGTGCCGATGGGAAGAGGTCTGTCACTGTAGAACACTGGGGTACAGTACTGGTGGGGACAGGTCAGTCACTGTATAACACTGGGGTACAGTACTGGTGGGGACAGGTCAGTCACTGTATAACATTGGGGTACAGTACTGATGGGGACAGGTCTGTCACTGTATAACACTGGGGTACAGTACTGGTGGGGACGGGTGTGTCACTGTATAACACTGGGGTACAGTAATGGTGGGGAAGTGTCTGTCACTGTGTAACACTGGGGTGGGAACAGGTCTTTCACTGTATAACACTGGGGTACAGTAGTGGTGGGGACTTGTCAGTCACTGTGTAACACTAGGGTGGGGACAGGTCTGTCACTGTATAACACTGGGGTAAAGTACTGGTGGGGACGGGTCTGTTACTGTATAACACTGGGGTACAGTACTGGTGGGGACGGGTCTGTCACTGTATAACACTGGGGTACAGTACTGGTGGGGACAGGTCAGTCACTGTATAACACTGGGGTACAGTACTGGTGGGGACGGGTCTGTCACTGTATAACACTGGGGTACAGTACTGGTGGGGACGGGTCTGTCACTGTATAACACTGGGGTACAGTACTGGTGGGGACGGGTCTGTCACTGTATAACACTGGGGTACAGTACTGGTGGGGACGGGTCTGTCACTGTATAACACTGGGGTACAGTACTGGTGGGGAAGGGTCTGTCACTGTATAACACTGGGGTACAGTACTGGTGGGGACGGGTCTGTCACTGTATAACACTGGGGTACAGTACTGGTGGGGACGGGTCTGTCCATGTATAACACTGGGGTACAGTACTGGTGGGGACGGGTCTATGTATAACACTGGGGTACAGTACTGGTGGGGACGGGTCTGTCTATGTATAACACTGGGGTACAGTACTGGTGGGGACGGGTCTGTCACTGTATAACACTGGGGTACAGTACTGGTGGGGACGGGTCTGTCACTGTATAACACTGGGGTACAGTACTGGTGGGGACAGGTCTGTCACTGTATAACACTGGGGTACAGTACTGGTGGGGACGGGTCTGTCCATGTATAACACTGGGGTACAGTACTGGTGGGGACGGGTCTGTCACTGTATAACACTGGGATACAGTACTGGTGGGGACAGGTCTGTCACTGTATAACACTGGGGTACAGTACTGGTGGGGACAGGTCTGTCACTGTATAAAACTGGGGTACAGTACTGGTGGGAACAGGTCTGTCACTGTAAATCACTGGGGTACAGTACTGGTGGGGACGGGTCTGTTACTGTAAAACACTGGGGTACAGTACTGGTGGGGACAGGTCTGTCACTGTATAACACTGGGGTACAGTACTGGTGGGGACGGGTCGGTCACTGTATAACACTGGGGTGCAGTACTGGTGGGGACAGGTCTGTCACTGTATAACACTGGGGTACAGTACTGGTGGGGACAGGTCTATCACTGTATAACACTGGGGTAGAGTACTGGTGGGGACGGGTCTGTCACTGTATAACACTGAGGTACAGTACTGGTGGGGACGGGTCTGTCACTGTATAACACTGGGGTACAGTACTGGTGGGGACAGGTCTGTCAGTGTATAACACTGGTGTACAGTACTGGTGGGAACAGGTCTGTCTCTGTATAAGACTGGGGTACAGTACTGGTGGGTACATGTCTGTCTCTGTATAACACGGGTACAGTACTGGTGGGAACAGGTCTTTCACTGTATAAGACTGGGGTACAGTACAGGTGGGGACGGGTCTGTCACTGTATAACACTGGAGTACAGTACTAGTGGGGACGGGTCTGTCACTGTATAACACTGGGGTACAGTACTGGTGGGGACGGGTCTGTCACTGTATAACACTGGGGTACAGTACTGGTGGGAACAGGTCAGTCACTGTATAACGATTGGGTACAGTACTGGTGGGAACAGGTCTGGCACTGTATAACACTGGGGTACAGTACTGGTGGGGACGGGTCTGTCACTGTATAACACTGGGGTACAGTACTGGTGGGGACAGGTCTGTCACTGTATAACACTGGGGTACAGTACTGGTGGGGACGGGTCTGTCACTGTATAACACTGGGGTACAGTACTGGTGGGGACGGGTCTGTCACTGTATAACACTGGGGTACAGTACTGGTGGGGACGGGTCTGTCACTGTATAACACTGGGGTACAGTACTGGTGGGGACGGGTCTGTCACTGTATAACACTGGGGTACAGTACTGGTGGGGACAGGTCTGTCACTGTATAACACTGGGGTACAGTACTGGTGGGGACAGGTCTGTTACTGTAAAACACTGGGGTACAGTACTGGTGGGGACAGGTCTGTCACTGTATAACACTGGGGTACAGTACTGGTGGGGACGGGTCGGTCACTGTATAACACTGGGGTGCAGTACTGGTGGGGACAGGTCTGTCACTGTATAACACTGGGGTACAGTACTGGTGGGGACAGGTCTGTCACTGTATAACACTGGGGTACAGTACTGGTGGGGACGGGTCTGTTACTGTATAACACTGGGTACAGTACTGGTGGGGACAGGTCTGTCACTGTATAACACTGGGGTACAGTACTGGTGGGGACGGGTCGGTCACTGTATAACACTGGGGTACAGTACTGGTGGGGACAGGTCTATCACTGTATTACACTGGGGTACAGTACTGGTGGGGACGGGTCTGTCACTGTATAACACTGGGGTACAGTACTGGTGGGGATGGGTCTGCCACTGTATAAATCTGGGGTACAGTACTGGTGGGGACAGGTCTGTCACTGTATAACACTGGGGTACAGTACTGGTGGGGACAGGTCTGTCACTGTATAACACTGGGGTACAGTACTGGTGGGGACAGTTCTGTCACTGTATAACACTGGGGTACAGTACTAGTGGGGAGAGGTCTGTCACTGTGTAACACTGGGGCACAGAACTGGTGGGGACGGGTCTGTCACTGTATAGCACTGGGGTACAGCACAGGTGGGGACGGGTCTGTCACTGTATAACACTGGGGTACAGTGCCGGGGGAACAGGTCTGTCACTGTATAACACTGGGGTACAGTACTGGTGGGGATGGGTCTGTCACTGTATAACACTGGGGTACAGTACTGGTGGGAACAGGTCTGTCACTATATAACACTGGGGTACAGTACTGGTGGGAACAGGTCTGTCACTGTATAACACTGGGGTACAGTACTGGTGGGAACAGGTCTGTCACTGTAAACCACTGGGGTACAGTACTGGTGGGGATGGAGCTGTCACTGTGTAACACTGGGGTACAGTACTGGTGGGGACGCGGCTGTCACTGTATAACACTGGGGTACAGTACTGGTGGGAACAGGTCAGTCACTGTATAACGATTGGGTACAGTGCTGGTGGGAACAGGTCTGGCAATGTATAACACTGGGGTACAGTACTGGTGGGGACGGGTCTGTCACTATAACACGGGTACAGTACTGGTGGGGACAGGTCTGTCACTGTATAACACGGGGGACAGTACTGGTGGGGACGGGTCTGTCACTGTATAACACTGGGGTACAGTACTGGTGGGGACGGGGCTGTCACTGTGTAACACTGGGGTACAGCACAGGTGGGGACGGGTCTGTCACTGTAAAACAATGGGGTACAGTGCCGATGGGAAGAGGTCTGTCACTGTAGAACACTGGGGTACAGTACTGGTGGGGACAGGTCAGTCACTGTATAACACTGGGGTACAGTACTGGTGGGGAAAGGTCAGTCACTGTATAACATTGGGGTACAGTACTGATGGGGACAGGTCTGTCACTGTATAACACTGGGGTACAGTACTGGTGGGGACGGGTGTGTCACTGTATAACACTGGGGTACAGTAATGGTGGGGAAGTGTCTGTCACTGTGTAACACGGGTGGGAACAGGCCTGTCACTGTATAACACTGGGGTACAGTAGTGGTGGGGACTTGTCAGTCACTGTGTAACACTAGGGTGGGGACAGGTCTGTCACTGTATAACACTGGGGTAAAGTACTGGTGGGGACGGGTCTGTTACTGTATAACACTGGGGTACAGTACTGGTGGGGACAGGTCTGTCACTGTATAACACTGGGGTACAGTACTGGTGGGGACAGGTCTGTCACTGTATAACACTGGGGTACAGTACTGGTGGGGACGGGTCTGTTACTGTATAACACTTGGGTACAGTACTGGTGGGGACAGGTCTGTCACTGTATAACACTGGGGTACAGTACTGGTGGGGACGGGTCTGTCACTGTATAACACTGGGGTACAGTACTGGTGGGGACAGGTCTATCACTGTATAACACTGGGGTACAGTACTGGTGGGGACGGGTCTGCCACTGTATAAAACTGGGGTACAGTACTGGTGGGGACAGGTCTATTACTGTATAACACTGGGGTACAGTACTGGTGGGGATGGGTGTGTCACTGTGTAACACTGGGGTACAGTACTGGTGGGGATGGGTGTGTCACTGTGTAACACTGGGGTACAGTACTGGTGGGGACGGGTCTGTTACTGTATAACACTGGGGTACAGTACTGGTGGGGACGGGTCTGTCTATGTATAACACTGGGGTACAGTACTGGTGGGGACGGGTCTGTCCATGTATAACACTGGGGTACAGTACTGGTGGGGACGGGTCTGTCCATGTATAACACTGGGGTACAGTACTGGTGGGGACGGGTCTGTCTATGTATAACACTGGGGTACAGTACTGGTGGGGACGGGTCTGTCACTGTATAACACTGGGGTACAGTACTGGTGGGGACGGGTCTGTCACTGTATAACACTGGGGTACAGTACTGGTGGGGACAGGTCTGTCACTGTATAACACTGGGGTACAGTACTGGTGGGGACGGGTCTGTCCATGTATAACACTGGGGTACAGTACTGGTGGGGACGGGTCTGTCACTGTATAACACTGGGATACAGTACTGGTGGGGACAGGTCTGTCACTGTATAACACTGGGGTACAGTACTGGTGGGGACAGGTCTGTCACTGTATAAAACTGGGGTACAGTACTGGTGGGAACAGGTCTGTCACTGTAAATCACTGGGGTACAGTACTGGTGGGGACGGGTCTGTTACTGTAAAACACTGGGGTACAGTACTGGTGGGGACAGGTCTGTCACTGTATAACACTGGGGTACAGTACTGGTGGGGACGGGTCGGTCACTGTATAACACTGGGGTGCAGTACTGGTGGGGACAGGTCTGTCACTGTATAACACTGGGGTACAGTACTGGTGGGGACAGGTCTATCACTGTATAACACTGGGGTAGAGTACTGGTGGGGACGGGTCTGTCACTGTATAACACTGAGGTACAGTACTGGTGGGGACGGGTCTGTCACTGTATAACACTGGGGTACAGTACTGGTGGGGACAGGTCTGTCAGTGTATAACACTGGGGTACAGTACTGGTGGCGACAGGTCTGTCACTGTATAACACTGGGGTACAGTACTGGTGGGGACAGGTCTGTCACTGTATAACACTGGGTACAGTACTGGTGGGGACAGGTCTGTCACTGTATAACACTGGGGTACAGTACTGGTGGGGACGGGTCTGTCACTGTATAACACTGGGGTACAGTACTGGTGGGGACGGGTCTGTCACTGTATAACACTGGGGTACAGTACTGGTGGGGACGGGTCTGTCACTGTATAACACTGGGGTACAGTACTGGTGGGGACAGGTCTGTCACTGTATAACACTGGGGTACAGTACTGGTGGGGACAGGTCTGTCACTGTATAACACTGGGGTACAGTACTGGTGGGGACGGGTCTGTCACTGTATAACACTGGGGTACAGTACTGGTGGGGACAGGTCTGTCACTGTATAACACTGGGGTACAGTACTGGTGGGGACAGGTCTGTCACTGTATAACACTGGGGTACAGTACTGGTGGGGACAGGTCTGTCACTGTATAACACTGGGGTACAGTACTGGTGGGGACGGGTCTGTCACTGTATAACACTGGGGTACAGTACTGGTGGGGACGGGTCTGTCACTGTATAACACTGGGGTACAGTACTGGTGGGGACGGGTCTGTCACTGTATAACACTGGGGTACAGTACTGGTGGGGACGGGTCTGTCACTGTATAACACTGGGGTACAGTACTGGTGGGGACAGGTCTGTCACTGTATAACACTGGGGTACAGTACTGGTGGGGACGGGTCTGTCACTGTATAACACTGGGGTACAGTACTGGTGGGGACAGGTCTGTCACTGTATAACACTGGGGTACAGTACTGGTGGGGACGGGTCTGTCACTGTATAACACTGGGGTACAGTACTGGTGGGGACAGGTCTGTCACTGTATAACACTGGGGTACAGTACTGGTGGGGACAGGTCTGTCACTGTATAACACTGGGGTACAGTACTGGTGGGGACGGGTCTGTCACTGTATAACACTTGGGTACAGTACTGGTGGGGACAGGTCTGTCACTGTATAACACTGGGGTACAGTACTGGTGGGGACGGGTCTGTCACTGTATAACACTGGGGTACAGTACTGGTGGGGACAGGTCTGTCACTGTATAACACTGGGGTACAGTACTGGTGGGGACGGGTCTGTCACTGTATAACACTGGGGTACAGTACTGGTGGGGACGGGTCTGTCACTGTATAACACTGGGGTACAGTACTGGTGGGGACAGGTCAGTCACTGTATAACACTGGGGTACAGTACTGGTGGGGACGGGTCTGTCACTGTATAACACTGGGGTACAGTACTGGTGGGGACGGGTCTGTCACTGTATAACACTGGGGTACAGTACTGGTGGGGACGGGTCTGTCTATGTATAACACTGGGGTACAGTACTGGTGGGGACGGGTCTGTCACTGTATAACACTGGGGTACAGTACTGGTGGGGACGGGTCTGTCACTGTATAACACTGGGGTACAGTACTGGTGGGGACGGGTCTGTCTATGTATAACACTGGGGTACAGTACTGGTGGGGACGGGTCTGTCACTGTATAACACTGGGGTACAGTACTGGTGGGGACGGGTCTGTCACTGTATAACACTGGGGTACAGTACTGGTGGGGACAGGTCTGTCACTGTATAACACTGGGGTACAGTACTGGTGGGGACGGGTCTGTCCATGTATAACACTGGGGTACAGTACTGGTGGGGACGGGTCTGTCACTGTATAACACTGGGATACAGTACTGGTGGGGACAGGTCTGTCACTGTATAACACTGGGGTACAGTACTGGTGGGGACAGGTCTGTCACGGTATAAAACTGGGGTACAGTACTGGTGGGAACAGGTCTGTCACTGTAAATCACTGGGGTACAGTACTGGTGGGTACATGTCTGTCTCTGTATAACACGGGTACAGTACTGGTGGGAACAGGTCTTTCACTGTATAAGACTGGGGTACAGTACTGGTGGGGACGGGTCTGTCACTGTATAACACTGGAGTACAGTACTGGTGGGGACGGGTCTGTCACTGTATAACACTGGGGTACAGTACTGGTGGGGACGGGTCTGTTACTGTATAACACTTGGGTACAGTACTGGTGGGGACAGGTCTGTCACTGTATAACACTGGGGTACAGTACTGGTGGGGACGGGTCGGTCACTGTATAACACTGGGGTACAGTACTGGTGGGGACAGGTCTAACACTGTATAACACTGGGGTACAGTACTGGTGGGGACGGGTCTGTCACTGTATAACACTGGGGTACAGTACTGGTGGGGACAGGTCTGCCACTGTATAAAACTGGGGTACAGTACTGGTGGGGACAGGTCTATTACTGTATAACACTGGGGTACAGTACTGGTGGGGACGGGTCTGTTACTGTATAACACTGGGGTACAGTACTGGTGGGGATGGGTGTGTCACTGTGTAACACTGGGGTACAGTACTGGTGGGGACGGGTCTGTCTATGTATAACACTGGGGTACAGTACTGGTGGGGACGGGTCTGTCCATGTATAACACTGGGGTACAGTACTGGTGGGGACGGGTCTGTCCATGTATAACACTGGGGTACAGTACTGGTGGGGACGGGTCTGTCTATGTATAACACTGGGGTACAGTACTGGTGGGGACGGGTCTGTCACTGTATAACACTGGGGTACAGTACTGGTGGGGACGGGTCTGTCACTGTATAACACTGGGGTACAGTACTGGTGGGGACGGGTCTGTCACTGTATAACACTGGGGTACAGTACTGGTGGGGACAGGTCTGTCACTGTATAACACTGGGGTACAGTACTGGTGGGGACGGGTCTGTCACTGTATAACACTGGGGTACAGTACTGGTGGGGACAGGTCTGTCACTGTATAACACTGGGGTACAGTACTGGTGGGGACAGGTCTGTCACTGTATAACACTGGGGTACAGTACTGGTGGGGACGGGTCTGTCACTGTATAACACTGGGGTACAGTACTGGTGGGGACAGGGTCTGTCACTGTATAACACTGGGGTACAGTACTGGTGGGGACGGGTCTGTCACTGTATAACACTGGGGTACAGTACTGGTGGGGACAGGTCTGTCACTGTATAACACTGGGTACAGTACTGGTGGGGACAGGTCTGTCACTGTATAACACTGGGGTACAGTACTGGTGGGGACAGGTCTGTCACTGTATAACACTGGGGTACAGTACTGGTGGGGACAGGTCTGTCACTGTATAACACTGGGGTACAGTACTGGTGGGGACAGGTCTGTCACTGTATAACACTGGGGTACAGTACTGGTGGGGACGGGTCTGTCACTGTATAACACTGGGGTACAGTACTGGTGGGGACAGGTCTGTCACTGTATAACACTGGGGTACAGTACTGGTGGGGACAGGTCTGTCACTGTATAACACTGGGGTACAGTACTGGTGGGGACAGGTCTGTCACTGTATAACACTGGGGTACAGTACTGGTGGGGACAGGTCTGTCACTGTAATACACTGGGGTACAGTACTGGTGGGCACTGGTCTGTCACTGTATAACACTGGGGTACAGTACTGGTGGGGACGGGTCTGTCACTGTATAACACTGGGGTACAGTACTGGTGGGGACAGGTCTGTCACTGTATAACGCCTGGACACAGTACTGGGGGGGACAGGTCTGTCACTGTATAACACTGGGGTACAGTACTGGTGGGGACGGGTCTGTCACTGTATAACACTGGGGTACAGTACTGGTGGGGACAGGTCTGTCACTGTATAACACTGGGGTACAGTACTGGTGGGGACGGGTCTGTCACTGTATAACACTGGGGTACAGTACTGGTGGGGACGGGTCTGTCACTGTATAACACTGGGGTACAGCACTGGTGGGGACGGGTCTGTCACTGTATAACAATGGGGTACAGTACTGGTGGGGACAGGTCTGTCACTGTATAACACTGGGGTACAGTACTGGTGGGAAGAGGTCTGTCACTGTATAACACTGGGGTACAGTACTGGTGGGGACAGGTCAGTCACTGTATAACACTGGGGTACAGTACTGGTGGGGACAGGTCAGTCACTGTATAACATTGGGGTACAGTACTGATGGGGACAGGTCTGTCACTGTATAACACTGGGGTACAGAACTGGTGGGGACGGGTGTGTCACTGTATAACACTGGGGTACAGTAATGGTGGGGAAGTGTCTGTCACTGTGTAACACTGGGGTGGGAACAGGTCTGTCACTGTATAACACTGGGGTACAGTACTGGTGGGGACGGGTCTGTCACTGTATAACACTGGAGTACAGTACTGGTGGGGACAGGTCTGTCACTGTATAACACGGGTACAGCACTGGTAGGGACAGATCTGTCACTGTATAACACTGGGGTACAGTACTGGTGGGGACAGGTCTGTCACTGAATAACACTGGGGTACAGTACTGGTGGGGACAGTTCTGTCACTGTATAACACTGGGGTACAGTACTAGTGGGGAGAGGTCTGTCACTGTGTAACACTGGGGTACAGTACTGGTGGGGACGGGTCTGTCACTGTATAACACTGGGGTACAGTACTGGTGGGGACGGGTCTGTCACTGTATAACACTGGGGTACAGTACTGGTGGGGACAGGTCTGTCACTGTATAACACTGGGGTACAGTACTGGTGGGGACGGGTCTGTCACTGTATAACACTGGGGTACAGTACTGGTGGGGACAGGTCTGTCACTGTATAACACTGGGGTACAGTACTGGTGGGGACAGGTCTGTCACTGTATAACACTGGGGTACAGTACTGGTGGGGACGGGTCTGTCACTGTATAACACTGGGGTACAGTACTGGTGGGGACGGGTCTGTCACTGTATAACACTGGGTACAGTACTGGTGGGGACAGGTCTGTCACTGTATAACACTGGGGTACAGTACTGGTGGGGACGGGTCTGTCACTGTATAACACTGGGGTACAGTACTGGTGGGGACAGGTCTGTCACTGTATAACACTGGGGTACAGTACTGGTGGGGACGGGTCTGTCACTGTATAACACTGGGGTACAGTACTGGTGGGGACGGGTCTGTCACTGTATAACACTGGGGTACAGTACTGGTGGGGATGGGTCTGTCACTGTATAACACTGGGGTACAGTACTGGTGGGGACAGGTCTGTCACTGTATAACACTGGGGTACAGTACTGGTGGGGACAGGGTCTGTCTCTGTATAACACTGGGGTACAGTACTGGTGGGGACAGGTCTGTCACTGTATAACACTGGGGTACAGTACTGGTGGGGACAGGTCTGTCACTGTATAACACTGGGGTACAGTACTGGTGGGGACGGGTCTGTCACTGTATAACACTGGGGTACAGTACTGGTGGGGACGGGTCTGTCACTGTATAACACTGGGGTACAGTACTGGTGGGGACGGGTCTGTCACTGTATAACACTGGGGTACAGTACTGGTGGGGACGGGTCTGTCACTGTATAACACTGGGGTACAGTACTGGTGGGGACGGGTCTGTCACTGTATAACACTGGGGTACAGTACTGGTGGGGACGGGACTGTCACTGTATAACACTGGGGTACAGTACTGGTGGGGACGGGTCTGTCACTGTATGACACTGGGGTACAGTACTGGTGGGGACAGGTCTGTCACTGTATAACACTGGGGTACAGTACTGGTGGGGACGGGTCTGTCACTGTATAACACTGGGGTACAGTACTGGTGGGGACGGGTCTGTCACTGTATAACCCTGGGTACAGTACTGGTGGGGACAGGTCTGTCACTGTATAACACTGGGGTACAGTACTGGTGGGGACAGGTCTGTCACTGTATAACACTGGGGTACAGTACTGGTGGGACAGGTCTGTCACTGTATAACACTGGGGTACAGTACTGGTGGGGACAGGTCTGTCACTGTATAACACTGGGTACAGTACTGGTGGGGACAGGTCTGTCACTGTATAACACTGGGGTACAGTACTGGTGGGGACGGGTCTGTCACTGTATAACACTGGGGTACAGTACTGGTGGGGACGGGTCTGTCACTGTATAACACTGGGGTACAGTACTGGTGGGGACGGTCTGTCACTGTATAACACTGGGGTACAGTACTGGTGGGGACAGGTCTGTCACTGTATAACACTGGGGTACAGTACTGGTGGGGACGGGTCTGTCACTGTATAACACTGGGGTACAGTACTGGTGGGGACAGGTCTGTCACTGTATAACACTGGGGTACAGTACTGGTGGGGACGGGTCTGTCACTGTATAACACTGGGGTACAGTACTGGTGGGGACGGGTCTGTCACTGTATAACACTGGGGTACAGTACTGGTGGGGACAGGTCTGTCACTGTATAACACTGGGGTACAGTACTGGTGGGGACAGGTCTGTCACTGTATAACACTGGGGTACAGTACTGGTGGGGACGGGTCTGTCACTGTATAACACTGGGGTACAGTACTGGTGGGGACGGGTCTGTCACTGTATAACACTGGGGTACAGTACTGGTGGGGACGGGTCTGTCACTGTATAACACTGGGGTACAGTACTGGTGGGGACAGGTCTGTCACTGTATAACACTGGGGTACAGTACTGGTGGGGACGGGTCTGTCACTGTATAACACTGGGGTACAGTACTGGTGGGGACGGGTCTGTCACTGTATAACACTGGGGTACAGTACTGGTGGGGACAGGTCTGTCACTGTATAACACTGGGGTACAGTACTGGTGGGGACAGGTCTGTCACTGTATAACACTGGGGTACAGTACTGGTGGGGACAGGTCTGTCACTGTATAACACTGGGGTACAGTACTGGTGGGGACGGGTCTGTCACTGTATAACACTGGGGTACAGTACTGGTGGGGACAGGTCTGTCACTGTATAACACTGGGGTACAGTACTGGTGGGGACAGGTCTGTCACTGTATAACACTGGGGTACAGTACTGGTGGGGACAGGTCTGTCACTGTATAACACTGGGGTACAGTACTGGTGGGGACAGGGTCTGTCACTGTATAACACTGGGGTACAGTACTGGTGGGGACAGGTCTGTCACTGTATAACACTGGGGTACAGTACTGGTGGGGACGGGTCTGTCACTGTATAACACTGGGGTACAGTACTGGTGGGGACGGGTCTGTCACTGTATAACACTGGGGTACAGTACTGGTGGGGACGGGTCTGTCACTGTATAACACTGGGGTACAGTACTGGTGGGGACGGGTCTGTCACTGTATAACACTGGGGTACAGTACTGGTGGGGACAGGTCTGTCACTGTATAACACTGGGTACAGTACTGGTGGGGACAGGTCTGTCACTGTATAACACTGGGGTACAGTACTGGTGGGGACAGGTCTGTCACTGTATAACACTGGGGTACAGTACTGGTGGGGACAGGTCTGTCACTGTATAACACTGGGGTACAGTACTGGTGGGACAGGTCTGTCACTGTATAACACTGGGGTACAGTACTGGTGGGGACGGGTCTGTCACTGTATAACACTGGGGTGCAGTACTGGTGGGGACAGGTCTGTCACTGTATAACACTGGGGTACAGTACTTGTGGGGACAGGTCTATCACTGTATAACACTGGGGTACAGTACTGGTGGGGACGGGTCTGTCACTGTATAACACTGAGGTACAGTACTGGTGCGGACGGGACTGTCACTGTATAACACTGGGGTACAGTACTGGTGGGGACAGGTCTGTCACTGTATAACACTGGTGTACAGTACTGGTGGGAACAGGTCTGTCTCTGTATAAGACTGGGGTACATTACTGGTGGGTACATGTCTGTCTCTTTATAACACGGGTACAGTACTTTTGGGAACAGGTCTTTCACTGTATAAGACTGGGGTACAGTACTGGTGGGGACGGGTCTGTCCCTGTATAACACTGGAGTACAGTACTGGTGGGGACGGGTCTGTCACTGTATAACACTGGGGTACAGTACTGGTGGGGACAGGTCTGTCACTGTATAACACGGGTACAGCACTGGTGGGGACAGATCTGTCACTGTATAACACTGGGGTACAGTACTGGTGGGGACAGGTCTGTCACTGTATAACACTGGGGTACAGTGCCGGGGGGAACAGGTCTGTCACTGTATAACACTGGGGTACAGTACTGGTGGGGATGGGTCTGTCACTGTATAACACTGGGGTACAGTACTGGTGGGAACAGGTCTGTCACTATATAACACTGGGGTACAGTACTGGTGGGAACAGGTCTGTCACTGTAAACCACTGGGGTACAGTACTGGTGGGGATGGTCTGTCACTGTATAACACTGGGGTACAGTACTGGTGGGGACGGTCTGTCACTGTATAACACTGGGGTACAGTACTGGTGGGGACAGGTCTGTCACTGTATAACACTGGGGTACAGTACTGGTGGGGACAGGTCTGTCACTGTATAACACTGGGGTACAGTACTGGTGGGGACGGGTCTGTCACTGTATAACACTGGGGTACAGTACTGGTGGGGACGGGTCTGTCACTGTATAACACTGGGGTACAGTACTGGTGGGGACAGGTCTGTCACTGTATAACACTGGGGTACAGTACTGGTGGGGACGGGTCTGTCACTGTATAACACTGGGGTACAGTACTGGTGGGGACGGGTCTGTCACTGTATAACACTGGGGTACAGTACTGGTGGGGACGGGTCTGTCACTGTATAACACTGGGGTACAGTACTGGTGGGGACGGGTCTGTCACTGTATAACACTGGGGTACAGTACTGGTGGGGACAGGTCTGTCACTGTATAACACTGGGGTACAGTACTGGTGGGGACGGTCTGTCACTGTATAACACTGGGGTACAGTACTGGTGGGGACGGGTCTGTCACTGTATAACACTGGGGTACAGTACTGGTGGGGACAGGTCTGTCACTGTATAACACTGGGGTACAGTACTGGTGGGGACAGGTCTGTCACTGTATAACACTGGGGTACAGTACTGGTTGGACAGGTCTGTCACTGTATAACACTGGGGTACAGTACTGGTGGGGACGGGTCTGTCACTGTATAACACTGGGGTACAGTACTGGTGGGGACAGGTCTGTCACTGTATAACACTGGGGTACAGTACTGGTGGGGACGGGTCTGTCACTGTATAACACTGGGGTACAGTACTGGTGGGGACAGGTCTGTCACTGTATAACACTGGGGTACAGTACTGGTGGGGACAGGTCTGTCACTGTATAACACTGGGGTACAGTACTGGTGGGGACGGGTCTGTCACTGTATAACACTGGGGTGCAGTACTGGTTGGGACGGGTCTGTCACTGTATAACATGAGTACAGTGCTGGTTGGGACGGTCTGTCACTGTATAACGCTGGGGTACAGTACTGGTTGGGACAGGTCTGTCACTGTATAACACTGGGGTACAGTACTGGTGGGGACGGGTCTGTCACTGTATAACACTGGGGTACAGTACTGGTGGGGACGGGTCTGTCACTGTATAACACTGGGGTACAGTACTGGTGGGGACAGGTCTGTCACTGTATAACACTGGGGTACAGTACAGGTTGGGACTTGTCTGTCACTGTATAACAATGGGGTACACTACTGGTGGGGACGGGTCTGTCACTGTATAACACTGGGGTACAGTACTGGTGGGGACAGGTCTGACACTGTATAACACTGGGGTACAGTACTGGTGGGGACAGGTCTGTTACTGTATAACACTGGGGTACAGTACTGGTGGGGACAGGTCTGTCACTGTATAACACGGGGGTACAGTACTGGTGGGGACGGGTCTGTCACTGTATAACACTGGGTACAGTACTGGTGGGGACAGGTCTGTCACTGTATAACACTGGGGTACAGTACTGGTGGGGACAGGTCTGTCACTGTATAACACTGGGGTACAGTACTGGTGGGGACAGGTCTGTCACTGTATAACACTGGGGTACAGT
Organism: Carcharodon carcharias; assembly: GCF_017639515.1. Classification (NCBI taxonomy): domain Eukaryota; kingdom Metazoa; phylum Chordata; class Chondrichthyes; order Lamniformes; family Lamnidae; genus Carcharodon; species Carcharodon carcharias. Next base: position 115,004,409 of record NC_054486.1, read on the forward strand.
ACTGGTGGGGACAGGTCTGTCACTGTATAACACTGGGGTACAGTACTGGTGGGGACAGGTCTGTCACTGTATAACACTGGGGTACAGTACTGGTGGGGACGGGTCTGTCACTGTATAACACTGGGGTACAGTACTGGTGGGGACGGGTCTGTCACTGTATAACACTGGGGTACAGTACTGGGGGAACAGGTCTGTCACTGTATAACACTGGGGTACAGTACTGGTGGGGACGGGTCTGTCACTGTATAACACTGGGGTACAGTACTGGTGGGGACAGGTCTGTCACTGTATAACACTGGGGTACAGTACTGGTGGGGACAGGTCTGTCACTGTATAACACTGGGGTACAGTACTGGTGGGGACGGGTCTGTCACTGTATAACACTGGGGTACAGTACTGGTGGGGACAGGTCTGTCACTGTATAACACTGGGGTACAGTACTGGTGGGGACAGGTCTGTCACTGTATAACACTGGGGTACAGTACTGGTGGGAAGAGGTCTGTCACTGTATAACACTGGGGTACAGTACTGGTGGGGACGGGTCTGTCACTGTATAACACTGGGGTACAGTACTGGTGGGGACAGGTCTGTCACTGTATAACACTGGGGTACAGTACTGGTGGGGACAGGTCTGTCACTGTATAACACTGGGGTACAGTACTGGTGGGGACAGGTCTGTCACTGTATAACACTGGGGTACAGTACTGGTGGGGACGGGTCTGTCACTGTATAACACTGGGGTACAGTACTGGTGGGGAAGTGTCTGTCACTGTATAACACTGGGGTGGGAACAGGTCTGTCACTGTATAACTCTGGGGTACAGTACTGGTGGGGACGGGTCTGTCACTGTATAACACTGGGGTACAGTACTGGTGGGGACAGGTCTGTCACTGTATAACACTGGGTACAGTACTGGTGGGGACAGGTCTGTCACTGTATAACACTGGGGTACAGTACTGGTGGGGACAGGTCTGTCACTGTATAACACTGGGGTACAGTACTGGTGGGGACAGGTCTGTCACTGTATAACACTGGGGTACAGTACTGGTGGGGACAGGTCTGTCACTGTATAACACTGGGGTACAGTACTGGTGGGGACGGGTCTGTCACTGTATAACACTGGGGTACAGTACTGGTGGGGACGGGTCTGTCACTGTATAACACTGGGGTACAGTACTGGGAACAGGTCTGTCACTGTATAACACTGGGGTACAGTACTGGTGGGGACGGGTCTGTCACTGTATAACACTGGGGTACAGTACTGGTGGGAACAGGTCTGTCACTGTATAACACTGGGGTACAGTACTGGTGGGGACAGGTCTGTCACTGTATAACACTGGGGTACAGTACTGGTGGGGACGGGTCTGTCACTGTATAACACTGGGGTACAGTACTGGTGGGGACGGGTCTGTCACTGTATAACGATTGGGTACAGTACTGGTGGGAACAGGTCTGTCACTGTATAACACTGGGGTACAGTACTGGTGGGGACGGGTCTGTCACTATAACACGGGTACAGTACTGGTGGGGACAGGTCTGTCACTGTATAACACTGGGGACAGTACTGGTGGGGACGGGTCTGTCACTGTATAACACTGGGGTACAGTACTGGTGGGGACGGGTCTGTCACTGTATAACACTGGGGTACAGTACTGGTGGGGACGGGTCTGTCACTGTAAAACACTGGGGTACAGTACAGGTGGGGAAGGGTCTGTCACTGTATAACACTGGGGTACAGTACTGGTGGGGACAGGTCTGTCACTGTATAACACTGGGGTACAGTACTGGTGGGGACAGGTCTGTCACTGTATAACACTGGGGTACAGTACTGGTGGGGACAGGTCTGTCACTGTATAACACTGGGGTACAGTACTGGTGGGGACGGGTCTGTCACTGTATAACACTGGGGTACAGTACTGGTGGGGAAGTGTCTGTCACTGTGTAACACTGGGGTGGGAACAGGTCTGTCACTGTATAACACTGGGGTACAGTACTGGTGGGGACTTGTCAGTCACTGTGTAACACTAGGGTGGGGACAGGTCTGTCACTGTATAACACTGGGGTACAGTACTGGTGGGGACGGGTCTGTCACTGTATAACACTGGGGTACAGTACTGGTGGGGACAGGTCTGTCACTGTATAACACTGGGGTACAGTACTGGTGGGGACGGGTCTGTCACTGTATAACACTGGGGTACAGTACTGGTGGGGACAGGTCTGTCACTGTATAACACTGGGGTACAGTACTGGTGGGGACGGGTCTGTCACTGTATAACACTGGGGTACAGTACTGGTGGGGACAGGTCTGTCACTGTATAACACTGGGGTACAGTACTGGTGGGGACGGGTCTGTCACTGTATAACACTGGGGTACAGTACTGGTGGGGACGGGTCTGTCACTGTATAACACTGGGGTACAGTACTGGTGGGGACGGGTCTGTCACTGTATAACACTGGGGTACAGTACTGGTGGGGACGGTCTGTCACTGTATAACACTGGGGTACAGTACTGGTGGGGACGGGTCTGTCACTGTATAACACTGGGGTACAGTACTGGTGGGGACGGGTCTGTCACTGTATAACACTGGGGTACAGTACTGGTGGGGACGGGTCTGTCACTGTATAACACTGGGGTACAGTACTGGTGGGGACGGGTCTGTCACTGTATAACACTGGGGTACAGTACTGGTGGGGACGGGTCTGTCACTGTATAACACTGGGGTACAGTACTGGTGGGGACGGGTCTGTCACTGTATAACACTGGGGTACAGTACTGGTGGGGACAGGTCTGTCACTGTATAACACTGGGGTACAGTACTGGTGGGGACGGGTCTGTCACTGTATAACACTGGGGTACAGTACTGGTGGGGACGGGTCTGTCACTGTATAACACTGGGGTACAGTACTGGTGGGGACAGGTCTGTCACTGTATAACACTGGGGTACAGTACTGGTGGGGACGGGTCTGTCACTGTATAACACTGGGGTACAGTACTGGTGGGGACGGGTCTGTCACTGTATAACACTGGGGTACAGTACTGGTGGGGACAGGTCTGTCACTGTATAACACTGGGGTACAGTACTGGTGGGGACAGGTCTGTCACTGTATAACACTGGGGTACAGTACTGGTGGGACAGGTCTGTCACTGTATAACACTGGGGTACAGTACTGGTGGGGACGGGTCTGTCACTGTATAACACTGGGGTACAGTACTGGTGGGGACAGGTCTGTCACTGTATAACACTGGGGTACAGTACTGGTGGGGATGGTTCTGTCACTGTATAACACTGGGTACAGTACTGGTGGGGACAGGTCTGTCACTGTATAACACTGGGGTACAGTACTGGTGGGGACAGGTCTGTCACTGTATAACACTGGGGTACAGTACTGGTGGGGACGGGTCTGTCACTGTATAACACTGGGGTACAGTACTGGTGGGGACGGGTCTGTCACTGTATAACACTGGGGTACAGTACTGGTGGGGACAGGTCTGTCACTGTATAACACTGGGGTACAGTACTGGTGGGGACAGGTCTGTCACTGTATAACACTGGGTACAGTACTGGTGGGGACAGGTCTGTCACTGTATAACACTGGGGTACAGTACTGGTGGGGACGGTCTGTCACTGTATAACACTGGGTACAGTACTGGTGGGGACGGGTCTGACACTATATAACACTGGGGTACAGTCCTGCTGGGGACAGGTCTGTCACTGTATAACACTGGGTACATTACTGGTGGGGACAGTTCTGTCACTGCATAACACTGGGGTACAGTACTGGTGGGGACAGGTCTGTCACTGTATAACACTGGGGTACAGTACTGGTGGGGACGGGCTGTCACTGTATAACACTGGGGTACAGTACTGGTGGGGACGGGTCTGTCACTGTATAACACTGGGGTACAGTACTGGTGGGAACAGTTCTGTCACTGTATAACACTGGGGTACAGTACTGGTGGGGACAGGTCTGTCACTGTATAACACTGGGGTACAGTACTGGTGGGGACGGGTCTGTCACTATAACACTGGGGTACAGTACTGGTGGGGACAGGTCTGTCACTGTATAACATTGGTGTACAGTACTGGTGGGGACAGGTCTGTCACTGTATAACACTGGGGTACAGTACTGGTGGGGACGGGTCTGTCACTGTATGACAATGGGGTACAGTACTGGTGGGGACGGGTCTGTCACTGTAATACACTGGGGTACAGTACTGGTGGGGACAGGTCTGTCACTGTATAACACTGGGGTACAGTACTGGTGGGAAGAGGTCTGTCACTGTATAACACTGGGGTACAGTACTGGTGGGGACAGGTCTGTCACTGTATAACACTGGGGTACAGTACTGGTGGGGACAGGTCTGTCACTGTATAACACTGGGGTACAGTACTGGTGGGGACAGGTCTGTCACTGTATAACACTGGGGTACAGTACTGGTGGGGACGGGTCTGTCACTGTATAACACTGGGGTACAGTACTGGTGGGGAAGTGTCTGTCACTGTGTAACACTGGGGTGGGAACAGGTCTGTCACTGTATAACACTGGGGTACAGTACTGGTGGGGACGGGTCTGTCACTGTATAACACTGGGGTACAGTACTGGTGGGGACAGGTCTGTCACTGTATAACACTGGGGTACAGTACTGGTGGGGACAGGTCTGTCACTGTATAACACTGGGGTACAGTACTGGTGGGGACAGGTCTGTCACTGTATAACACTGGGGTACAGTACTGGTGGGGACAGGTCTGTCACTGTATAACACTGGGGTACAGTACTGGTGGGGACAGGTCTGTCACTGTATAACACTGGGGTACAGTACTGGTGGGGACGGGTCTGTCACTGTATAACACTGGGGTACAGTACTGGTGGGGACGGGTCTGTCACTGTATAACACTGGGGTACAGTACTGGTGGGGACAGGTCTGTCACTGTATAACACTGGGGTACAGTACTGGTGGGGACGGGTCTGTCACTGTATAACACTGGGGTACAGTAGAGGTGGGGACAGGTCTGTCAATGTATAACACTGGGGTACAGTACCTGATGGGACAGGTCTGTCACTGTATAACACTGGGGTACAGTACTGGTGGGGACGGGTCTGTCACTGTATAACACTGGGGTACAGTACTGGTGGGGACAGGTCTGTCACTGTATAACACTGGGGTACAGTACTGGTGGGGACAGGTCTGTCACTGTATAACATTGGGGTACAGTACTGGTGGGGACAGGTCTGTCACTGTATAACACTGGGTACAGTACTGGTGGGAACAGGTCTGTCACTGTATAACACTGGGGTACAGTACTGGTGGGGACGGGTCTGTCACTGTATAACACTGGGGTACAGTACTGGTGGGGACGGGTCTGTCACTGTATAACACTGGGGTACAGTACTGGTGGGGACAGGTCTGTCACTGTATAACACTGGGGTACAGTACTGGTGGGGACAGGTCTGTCACTGTATTACAATGGGGTACAGTACTGGTGGGGACATGTCTGTCACTGTAAACCACTGCGGTACAGTACTGGTGGGAATGGTCTGTCACTGTATAACACTGGGGTACAGCAAATGGTGGGGACGGGTCTGTCACTGTATAACACTGGGGTACAGTACTGGTGGGGACAGGTCTGTCACTGTATAACACTGGGGTACAGTACTGGTGGGAACAGGTCTGTCACTGTATAACACTGGGGTACAGTACTGGTGGGGACGGGTCTGTCACTATAACACTGGGGTACAGTACTGGTGGGGACAGGTCTGTCACTGTATAACACTGGGGACAGTACTGGTGGGGACGGGTCTGTCACTGTATAACACTGGGGTACAGTACTGGTGGGGACGGGTCTGTCACTGTATAACACTGGGGTACAGTAGTGGTGGGGACAGGTCTGTCACTGTATAACACTGGGGTACAGTACTGGTGGGGACCGGTCTGTCACTGTATAACACGGGTACAGTACTGGTGGGAAGAGGTCTGTCACTGTATAACACTGGGGTACAGTACTGGTGGGGACAGGTCTGTAACTGTATAACACTGGGGTACAGTACTGGTGGTGACTGGTCTGTCACTGTATAACACTGGGGTACAGTACTGGTGGGGACAGGTCTGTCACTGTATAACACTGGGGTACAGTACTGGTGGGGACGGGTCTGTCACTGTATAACACTGGGGTACAGTACTGGTGGGGCCGTGCCTGTCACTGTGTAAGACTGGGGTGGGAACAGGTCTGTCACTGTATAACACTGGGGTACAGTACTGGTGGGGACGGGTCTGTCACTGTATAACACTGGGGTACAGTACTGGTGGGGACAGGTCTGTCACTGTATAACACTGGGGTACAGTACTGGTGGGGACAGGTCTGTCACTGTATAACACTGGGGTACAGTACTGGTGGGGACAGGTCTGTCACTGTATAACACTGGGGTACAGTACTGGTGGGGACGGGTCTGTCACTGTATAACACTGGGGTACAGTACTGGTGGGGACGGGTCTGTCACTGTATAACACTGGGGTACAGTACTGGATGGGACAGGTCTGTCACTGTATAACACTGGGGTACAGTACTGGTGGGGACGGGTCTGTCACTGTATAACACTGGGGTACAGTACTGGATGGGACAGGTCTGTCACTGTATAACACTGGGGTACAGTACTGGTGGGAACAGGTCTGTCACTGTAAACACTGGGGTACAGTACTGGTGGGGACGGGTCTGTCACTGTATAACACTGGGGTACAGTACTGGTGGGGACGGGTCTGTCACTGTATAACACTGGGTACAGTACTGGTGGGGAATGGTCTGTCACTGTATAACACTGGGGTACAGTATTGGGGGGGACGGGTCTGTCAGTGTATAACACTGGGTACAGTACTGGTGGGGACAGGTCTGTCACTGTATAACACTGGGGTACAGTACTGGTGGGGATGGGTCTGTCACTGTATAACACTGCTGTACAGTACTGGTGGGGAGGGGTCTGTCACTGTATTACACTGGGGCACAGTGCTGGTGGGGACGGCTCTGTCACTGTATAACACTGGGGTACAGTACTGGTGGGGACAGGTCTGTCACTGTATAACACGCGGGTACAGTACTTGTGGGGACATGTCTGTCACTGTATAACACTGGGGTACAGTACTGGTGGGGACAGGTCTGTCACTGTATAACACTGGGGTACAGTACTGGTGGGGACAGGTCTGTCACTGTATAACACTGGGGTACAGTACTGGTGGGGACGGGTCTGTCACTGTATAACACTGGGTACAGTACTGGTGGGGAATGGTCTGTCACTGTATAACACTGGGGTGGGACAGGTCTGTCACTGTATAACACTGGGGTACAGTACTGGTGGGACTTGTCAGTCACTGGGTAACACTAGGTGGGGACAGGTCTGTCACTGTATAACACTGGGGTACAGTACTGGTGGGGACGGTCTGTCACTGTATAACACTGGGTACAGTACTGGTGGGGACAGGTCTGTCACTGTATAACACTGGGGTACAGTGCTGGTGGGGACGGTCTGTCACTGTATAACACTGGGGTACAGTACTGGTGGGGACAGGTCTGTCACTGTATAACACTGGGGTACAGTACTGGTGGGGACGGGTCTGTCACTGTATAACACTGGGGTACAGTACTGGTGGGGACAGGTCTGTCACTGTATAACACTGGGGTACAGTACTGGTGGGGACGGGTCTGTCACTGTATAACACTGGGGTACAGTACTGGTGGGGACAGGTCTGTCACTGTATAACACTGGGGTACAGTACTGGTGGGGACGGTCTGTCACTGTATAACACTGGGTACAGTACTGGTGGGGACGGTCTGTCACTGTATAACACTGGGGTACAGTACTGGTGGGGACGGGTCTGTCACTGTATAACACTGGGGTACAGTACTGGTGGGGACGGGTCTGTCACTGTATAACACTGGGGTACAGTACTGGTGGGGACGGGTCTGTCACTGTATAACACTGGGGTACAGTACTGGTGGGGACGGGTCTGTCACTGTATAACACTGGGGTACAGTACTGGTGGGGACGGGTCTGTCACTGTATAACACTGGGGTACAGTACTGGTGGGGACGGTCTGTCACTGTATAACACTGGGTACAGTACTGGTGGGGACGGGTCTGTCACTGTATAACACTGGGGTACAGTACTGGTGGGGACGGGTCTGTCACTGTATAACACTGGGGTACAGTACTGGTGGGGACGGGTCTGTCACTGTATAACACTGGGGTACAGTACTGGTGGGGACAGGTCTGTCACTGTATAACACTGGGGTACAGTACTGGTGGGGACGGGTCTGTCACTGTATAACACTGGGGTACAGTACTGGTGGGGACGGTCTGTCACTGTATAACACTGGGTACAGTACTGGTGGGGACAGGTCTGTCACTGTATAACACTGGGGTACAGTACTGGTGGGGATGGGTCTGTCACTGTATAACACTGGGGTACAGTACTGGTGGGGACAGGTCTGTCACTGTAAACACTGGGGTAAAGTACTGGTGGGGACGGGTCTGTCACTGTATAACACTGGGGTACAGTACTGGTGGCGATAGGTCTGTCACTGTATAACACTGGGGTACAGTACTGGTGGGGACGGGTCTGTCACTGTATAACCCTGGGCTATAGTACTGGTGGGGACAGGTCTGTCACTGTATAACACTGGGGTACAGTACTGGTGGGGACAGGTCTGTCACTGTATAACACTGTGGTACAGTACTGGTGGGGACGGGTCTGTCACTGTATAACACTGGGGTACAGTACTGGTGGGGACGGGTCTGTCACTGTATAACACTGGGGTACAGTACTGGTGGGGACAGGTCTGTCACTGTATAACACTGGGTACAGTACTGGTGGGGACAGGTCTGTCACTGTATAACACTGGGGTACAGTACTGGTGGGGACGGGTCTGTCACTGTATAACACTGGGTACAGTACTGGTGGGGACAGGTCTGTCACTGTATAACACTGGGGTACAGTACTGGTGGGGACGGGTCTGTCACTGTATAACACTGTTGTGGGGACGGGACTGTCAAATTATAACACTGGGGTACAGTACTGGTGGGGACAGGTCTGTCACTGTATAACACTGTGGTACAGTGCTGCTGGGACAGGTCTGTCACTGTATAACACTGGGGTACAGTACTGGTGGGGACAGGTCTGTCACTGTATAACACTGGGGGACAGGTCTGTCACTGTATAACACTGGGGTACAGTACTGGTGGGGACGGGTCTGTCACTGTATAACACTGGGGTACAGTACTGGTGGGGACAGGTCTGTCACTGTATAACACTGGGGTACAGTACTGGTGGGAACAGGTCTGTCACTGTATAACACTGGGTACAGTACTGGTGGGGACGGGTCTGTCACTGTATAACACTGGGGTACAGTACTGGTGGGGACGGGTCTGTCACTGTATAACACTGGGGTACAGTACTGGTGGGAACAGGTCTGTCACTGTATAACACTGGGGTACAGTACTGGTGGGGACAGGTCTGTCACTGTATAACACTGGGGTACAGTACTGGTGGGGACGGGTCTGTCACTATAACACTGGGGTACAGTACTGGTGGGGACAGGTCTGTCACTGTATAACACTGGGGTACAGTACTGGTGGGGACGGGTCTGTCTATGTATAACACTGGGGTACAGTACTGGTGGGGACGGGTCTGTCACTGTATAACACTGGGGTACAGTACTGGTGGGGCGGGTCTGTCACTGTATAACACTGGGGTACAGTACTGGTGGGGACAGGTCTGTCACTGTATAACACTGGGGTACAGTACTGGTGGGGACGGGTCTGTCACTGTATAACACTGGGGTACAGTACTGGTGGGGACGGGTCTGTCACTGTATAACACTGGGGTACAGTACTGGTGGGGACAGGTCTGTCACTGTATAACACTGGGGTACAGTACTGGTGGGGACAGGTCTGTCACTGTATAACACTGGGGTACAGTACTGGTGGGGACAGGTCTGTCACTGTAAACACTGGGGTACAGTACTGGTGGGGACGGGTCTGTCACTGTATAACATTGGTTTAGAGTGCTGGTGGGGACAGGTCTGTCACTGTATAACACTGGGGTACAGTACTGGTGGGGACAAATCTGTCACTGTATAACACTGGGGTACAGTACTGGTGGGGACAGGTCTGTCACTGTATAACACTGGGGTACAGTACTGGTGGGGAGATGTCTGTCACTGTATAACACTGGGGTACAGTACTGGTGGGGACAGGTCTGTCACTGTATAACACTGGGGTACAGTACTGGTGGGGACGGGTCTGTCACTGTATAACACTGGGGTACAGTACTGGTGGGGACGGGTCTGTCACTGTATAACACTGGGGTACAGTACTGGTGGGGACAGGTCTGTCACTGTATAACACTGGGGTACAGTACTGGTGGGGACGGGTCTGTCACTGTATAACACTGGGGTACAGTACTGGTGGGGACGGGTCTGTCACTGTGTAACACTGGGTACAGTACTGGTGGGGACGGGTCTGTCACTGTATAACACTGGGGTACAGTACTGGTGGGGACGGGTCTGTCACTGTATAACACTGGGGTACAGTACTGGTGGGGACGGGTCTGCCACTGTATAACACTGGGTACAGTACTGGTGGGGAATGGTCTGTCACTGTATAACACTGGGGTACAGTACTGGTGGGGACGGGTCTGTCACTGTATAACACTGGGGTACAGTACTGGTGGGGACGGGTCTGTCACTGTATAACACTGGGGTACAGTACTGGTGGGGACGGGTCTGTCACTGTATAACACTGGGTACAGTACTGGTGGGGACAGGTCTGTCACTGTATAACACTGGGGTACAGTACTGGTTTGGACGGGTCTGTCACTGTATAACACTGGGGTACAGTACTGGTGGGGACAGGTCTGTCACTGTAAAACACTGGGGTACAGTACTGGAGTGGACAGGTCTGTCACTGTATAACACTGGGGTACAGTACTGGTGGGGACAGGTCTGTCACTGTATAACACTGGGTACAGTACTGGTGGGGACGGGTCTATCACTGTATAACACTGGGTACAGTACTGGTGGGGACAGGTCTGTCAGTGTATAACACTGGGGTACAGTACTGGTGGGGACGGGTCTGTCACTGTATAACACTGGGGTACAGTACTGGTGGGGACAGGTCTGTCACTGTATAACACTGGGGTACAGTACTGGTGGGGACGGGTCTGTCACTGTATAACACTGGGGTACAGTACTGGTGGGACGGTCTGTCACTGTATAACACTGGGTACAGTACTGGTGGGGACAGGTCTGTCACTGTATAACACTGGGGTACAGTACTGGTGGGGACGGGTCTGTCACTGTATAACACTGGGGTACAGTACTGGTGGGGACGGTCTGTCACTGTATAACACTGGGTACAGTACTGGTGGGGACGGGTCTGTCACTGTATAACACTGGGGTACAGTACTGGTGGGGACGGTCTGTCACTGTATAACACTGGGGTACAGTACTGGTGGGGACGGTCTGTCACTGTATAACACTGGGGTACAGTACTGGTGGGGACGGGTCTGTCACTGTATAACACTGGGGTACAGTACTGGTGGGGACGGGTCTGTCACTGTATAACACTGGGTACAGTACTGGTGGGGACGGGTCTGTCACTGTATAACACTGGGGTACAGTACTGGTGGGGACGGGTCTGTCACTGTATAACACTGGGGTACAGTACTGGTGGGACAGGTCTGTCACTGTATAACACTGGGGTACAGTACTGGTGGGGCAGGTCTGTCACTGTAACACTGGGGTACAGTACTGGTGGGGCCGGGTCTGTCACTGTATAACACTGGGTACAGTACTGGTGGGGACAGGTCTGTCACTGTATAACACTGGGTACAGTACTGGTGGGGACGGGTCTGTCACTGTATAACACTGGGTACAGTACTGGTGGGGACAGGTCTGTCACTGTATAACACTGGGTACAGTACTGGTGGGGACAGTCTGTCACTGTATAACACTGGGGTACAGTACTGGTGGGGACAGGTCTGTCACTGTATAACACTGGGGTACAGTACTGGTGGGACAGTTCTGTCACTGTATAACACTGGGGTACAGTACTGTGGGGACAGGTCTGTCACTGTATAACACTGGGGTACAGTACTGGTGGGGACAGGTCTGTCACTGTATAACACTGGGGTAAAGTACTGGTGGGGACAGGTCTGTCACTGTATAACACTGGGGTACAGTACTGGTGGGGACGAGTCTGTCACTGTATAACACTGGGGTACTGTACTGGTGGAGACAGGTCTGTCACTGTATAACACTGGGTACAGTACTGGTGGGGACGGGTCTGTCACTGTATAACACTGGGGTACAGTACTGGTGGGACAGGTCTGTCTGTATAACACTGGGTACAGTACTGGTGGGGACAGGTCTGTCACTGTATAACACTGGGTACAGTACTGGTGGGGACAGGTCTGTCACTGTATAACACTGGGGTACAGTACTGGTGGGGACGGTCTGTCACTGTATAACACTGGGTACAGTACTGGTGGGACGGGTCTGTCACTGTATAACACTGGGTACAGTACTGTTGGGGACGAGTCTGTCACTGTATAACACGGGCGTACAGTACTGGTGGAGACAGGTCTGTCACTGTATAACACTGAGGTACAGTACTGGTGGGACAGGTCTGTCCCTGTATAACACTAGGGTACAGTACTGGTGGGGACAGGTCTGTCACTGTATAACACTGGGGTACAGTACTGGTTGGACAGGTCTGTCACTGTAAACACTGGGGTACAGTACTGGTGGGGACGGTCTGTCACTGTATAACACTGGGGTACAGTACTGGTGGGGACGGGTCTGTCACTGTATAACACTGGGTACAGTACTGGTGGGGACAGGTCTGTCACTGTATAACACTGGGTACAGTACTGGTGGGGACAGGTCTGTCACTGTATAACACTGGGTACAGTACTGGTGGGGACGGGTCTGTCACTGTATAACACTGGGTACAGTACTGGTGGGGACAGGTCTGTCACTGTATAACACGGGGTACAGTACTGGTGGGGACGGTCTGTCACTGTATAACACTGGGTACAGTACTGGTGGGGACGGGTCTGTCACTGTATAACACTGGGTACAGTACTGGTGGGGACAGGTCTGTCACTGTATAACACTGGGGTACAGTACTGGTGGGGACAGGTCTGTCACTGTATAACACTGGGGTACAGTACTGGTGGGGACACACCTGTATAACACTGGGTACAGTACTGGTGGGGACGGGTCTGTCACTGTATAACACTGGGGTACAGTACTGGTGGGGACGGGTCTGTCACTGTATAAACACTGGGGTACAGTACTGGTGGGACAGGTCTGTTACTGTATAACACTGGGGTACAGTACTGTGGGGACGGGTCTGTCACTCTATAACGCTGGGGTACAGTACTTGTGGGGACGGGTCTGTCACTGTGTAACACTGGGGTACAGTACTGGTGGGGACGGGTCTGTCACTGTATAACACTGTGTACAGTACTGGTGGGGACAGGTCTGTCACTGTATAACACTGGGTACAGTACTGGTGGGGACGGGCCTTTAACTGTATAACTCTGTGGTACTGTACTGGTGGGGACGGGTCTTTCACTGTATAACACTTGGGTACAGTACTGGTGGGGACTTGTCTGTCACTGTTTTACACTGGGGTACAGTACTGGTGGGGACAGGTCTGTCACTGTATAACACTGGGGTACAGTACTGGTGGGGACAGGTCTGTCACTGTATAACACTGGGGTACAGTACTGGTGGGGACGGGTCTGTCACTGTATAACACTGGGGTACAGTACTGGTGGGGACGGGTCTGTCACTGTATAACACTGGGTACAGTACTGGTGGGGACAGGTCTGTCACTGTATAACACTGGGGTACAGTACTGGTGGGGACGGGTCTGTCACTGTATAACACTGGGGTACAGTACTGGTGGGGACAGGTCTGTCACTGTAAACACTGGGGTACAGTACTGGTGGGGACAGGTCTGTCACTGTATAACACTGGGTACAGTACTGGTGGGACAGGTCTGTCACTGTATAACACTGGGGTACAGTACTGGTGGGGACGGGTCTGTCACTGTATAACACTGGGGTACAGTACTGGTGGGGACGGGTCTGTCACTGTATAACACTGGGTACAGTACTGGTGGGGACGGGTCTGTCACTGTATAACACTGGGTACAGTACTGGTGGGGACAGGTCTGTCACTGTATAACACTGGGTACAGTACTGGTGGGGACGGGTCTGTCACTGTATAACACTGGGGTAGAGTACTGGGGGGGACAGGTCTGTCACTGTATAACACTGGGGTACAGTAGTGGTGGGACAGGTCTGTCACTGTATAACACTGGGGTACAGTACTGGTGGGGAAGGGTCTGTCACTGTATAACACTGGGTACAGTACTGGTGGGACGGGTCTGTCACTGTATAACACTGGGGTACAGTACTGGTGGGACGGTCTGTCACTGTATAAACACTGGGGTACAGTACTGGTGGGACAGGTCTGTTACACTGTATAACACTGGGGTACAGTACTGGTGGGGACGGGTCTGTCACTGTATAACACTGGGGTACAGTACTGGTGGGGACGGTCTGTCACTGTATAACACTGGGTACAGTACTGGTGGGGACGGGTCTGTCACTATGTATAACACTGGGGTACAGTACTGGTGGGACAGGTCTGTCACTGTATAACACTGGGTACAGTACTGGTGGGGACTGGTCTGTCACTGTATAACACTGGGGTACAGTACTGGTGGGGACGTGTCTGTCACTGTATAACACTGGGGTACAGTACTGGTGGGGACAGGTCTGTCACTGTAAAACACTGGGGTACATTATAGGTGGGGATGGTCTGTCACTGTATAACACTGGTGTACAGTATTGGGGGGGACGGGTCTGTCACTGTATAACACTGGGTACAGTACTGGTGGGGACAGGTCTGTCACTGTATATCACTGGGATACATTACTGGTGGGGACGGATCTGTCACTGTATAACACTGGGGTACAGTACTGGTGGGACAGGTCTGTCACTGTATAACACTGGGGTACAGTACTGGGGGGACGGGTCTGTCACTGTATAACACTGGGGTACAGTACTGGTGGGGACAGGTCTGTCACTGTATAACACTGGGGTACAGTACTGGTGGGGACGGTCTGTCACTGTATAACACACTGGGTACAGTACTGGTGGGGACAGGTCTGTCACTGTATAACACTGGGGTACAGTACTGGTGGGGACAGGTCTGTCACTGTAAACACTGGGTACAGTACTGGTGGGGACGGGTCTGTCACTGTAAAACACTGGGTACAGTACTGGTGGGGACAGGTCTTTCACTGTATAACACTGGGCACTGTACTTTTGGGGACAGGTCTGTCACTGTAAACACTGGGGTACAGTACTGGTGGGGATAGATCTGTCACTGTATAACACTGAGATACAGCACTGGTGGGGACAGGTCTGTCACTGTAAACACTGGGGTACAGTACTGGTGGGGACAGGTCTGTCACTGTATAACACAGGGGAACAGTACCTGGAGGGAACCGGTCTGTCACTGTAACAACACTGGGGG